>NC_056744.1:668207645-668402645 GCF_019279795.1 Protopterus annectens
CTGTCCCAGATATTTGCAGTCATTGTGGTTGTGTTGTTAAAAGAGCCTGTTTGCCATGGGTTGCCACCTTTTCATATGGTCATTGTTGGACACTTGCGGGACACAAAGCGGTGTTTACAGGCCAACACGTAGCCACGGTCAGTACACAGGTAGCACATACTTTTATCCTCACTACATACCTATTGTTGTGTGACTTTGGCTATTTGTCATATTGCATATAACATTTAAGTTTCTTACATACAGGCATAACTATTAAATACGACTGTTACATTATATATGGGACATATTTATGTCCTACCATCTCGGACATTTGCCCTTTGTACTGTTTTATGTCAGGACACACCTGCCCAGGGTGGGGCTGTCCCTCCTACTTTGGGACAGGTAGTAACCGTATGCCTACGGCTAGCTATACCCGCACCTACCGTACTGATCTGCCTCTGACTTGGCACCAACATACACATGTTGTGAACACACACACACATTACAGTCACACAGAGATGCACACGGCACCCTCAATGCACAATTACACAGAGTACGGCACTCACAGACACAGTTGAACACAGTACCTACGTGGACCGCGACACAGGCAGCGGTGACTAACTGTCCCTTCATATCGTCATACTATTACTCGCGGATGTACTGTTCTGGTACTGTGTTCTATCGGTCTTTCAGCCTCGTGGTTACGCATGTTGGTATGTTACACATTCCATGGTTGGCGGTATCCTATTTATTTGTACCTCCAAGGTTTTATGAATGTCGTTGAACTATCTATTATATTTGCAGATATTGTTGAATCCATCTATATCAACATATATCACTCTATTGCCCTTTCTATCTGTATTATATATATGCATATGTGTACACACATATATATATATATATATATATATATATATATATATATATATATATATCTATATAGTGGGAAATGTGACAGGCACACAGCACCACTGTAAGGCTCATGTACTGTTCAGGTGTTGGCATTCCGTGTTCCACTAGCTGTTGTGTTTACAATGTTTGAGGGCTGCCTCCAAGATGTTATGAATGTCGTTGAACTATCTATTATATTTGCAGATATCGCTGAATCCATCTATATCACCATATATCCCTCTATTGCCCTTTCTATCTGTATTGTATATATGCATATGTGTACATATATATATATCTATATATATATATATATCTATATATATATATATATATATATATATATATATATCTGGCGGGGAACGTGACAGGCACACAGCACCACCATATGCTGTAAGACTCATGTACTGTTCAGGTGTTGGCATTCCGTGTTCCACTGCCTGTTGTGTTTACAATGTTTGAGGGCTGCCTATGTAGGAGTCACACATTGGGCCACCTATACATTACAATTTACAGGTGGTCATGTTTGTGTGCCATCCATTTTACTGTGTGTGCAGGTGGAGAGGTGTCAGTCCGTAGGGGCCTACACTGTCAGAGTATGTGCTATACGTTCCCTCTTTGCCAAGGCGTAGGCATATTGGGCACGTCTCCGTCTGCCTACTGGGACTGGCACAGTGTGTTCATGGTCTGAATCCCTCTGTGCCTGTAATGGCCTTGGCAATTGCGGTGGGCTATGAGGGCCTTCACCATTTTGTCCCTGCTGCAGCTGCTTCCGCAGGATCATATTATGTAGCATGGGACATACTATGATGATGTGGGCACACATGCCTGGAGAGTACTGCAAGGCTCCACCAGATGTATCCAAGCACCGGAACCGTGATTTCAGCATCCCAAACACACGCTCTATGATGATTCTGGTTTGTGCGTGTGCCTCATTATGGCGTTCTTGCATGGGTGTGTGTGCATTTCTGATGGGGGTCATCATCCACGGCTCCAGTGCATAGCCAGCATCCCCCACGAGATGGCCATGTGGGATGTCCCCCCTGACAAATACCTGATACAGCTGTGAGGCATGCCAGATATGGGAGTCATGGTAGCTTCCAGGGCTGCCAGCACACACATCCATGATAATGCCCTGGGCATTGCACATGACCTGGCAGTTGATGGAGTGGAATCCCTTGCGGTTTATGTAGCGCCTACCCTGCTCACCGGGTGGTGACTTGATTTGTATGTGCGCGCAGTCTATCGCACCCAGTACCTCCGGGTATTGTGCCACACGGTGGGAGTGGCGCATATTGCTGGCCAACTCCTCCTGAGTTCTGGGGAAGTATATCTGCTCATTGGCATGTGGTAACATGGCATCCAGGAACTGGTGTAGTACCCTGGATGCTGATGCCTGTGAGATACCCATTATATCTCCAGTTGGCCTTTGAAAGGTACCTGTGGCCAGTATTCGCAGGCTTACACATACCTTCGTGTCCACTGGTATGGGTTCCCCTCTGTTGTTTCTGGTTCTCAGGCGTGGCCGGCACAGCTCCACTATTTGCTGTAAGATGTCCCTGTCCACCCTGTAACACTCTACTATCTCCAGGTCATGTAGTCCCTGGTAGGTTACCCTTGGTCTGTACACTCTCCTTCTCCTCTGAGGCCTGCGGTGGTTGTCGGCATCATCCTCCACTACACCGTCAGTCTCTAACACATGCTGATGAATCACAGCTATGGCAGCTCCCAACATGTACATTTTAAAAGTTCCCCGTGTGTTTACACCTATGGTGCGGTGTTTGGGAATACACAGATATGTGTTGGGTGCTTTCACACTTTATACTATTGTGCTGTGAACACCGATGATGTCATAGGGTGTGTATGTACGATCGTAGCTACAGGTTATCTTATGCGTTTTACTGCCGGAACTACTATTGTGGTGCCTTTGGTGTTGAATTACATTTGCCTGCCGTGGATTACCTCTTGACCTTCCCTTTCCATTTCTGCGCGTTGCACCTACCATTTTCTGGCGTGCATCCTGCAGCCTACTTTCATTTGTACTTTCCTGGACCTGGCGTATCTTGTGTTATGTGTGCTACTGCCGGTCTGCTGTCAGTTTGCTTTGCTCTGCTGTGTCTGGTCTCCTATCTTTGCAATCCAATACCTCCCCTCCTTTCTTTGCATTCAAATGCCTCCCCTATCCTGTTTTGCAGGTTTCTGCAAGCGGACTTGTCAGCTGCTGTCAATTGGCCTTCGTGGGTTGATTGGTGTTGATTGCTCATTAGTACTCCAATTACCCTACTTCCGCATTTCCTTCTTTTCTTCCCCTGACCTTCCTGTTTCTGCTGTTGTTTGCAGTGCATGCATCCGATTACTGGGTTTCGGGCACGTTTTCATCCTCGTACACATGCACTTTTGGCCACCATGTGTGCTCTCAGCTAAACGATTCCTCCCCACCCCTGTCCTGCAGCTTTGCTTAGCAACGGACAGGCCAGATTTGCAATGCTCCAATGTGCTTAGTGCTACAGTGGCACACCCCTCTGCTGATGTCATGTATCTCCTTTGAGCCACTCCTCGGTGTTGTACCGCTGCGCCGTATGGTACAACCTTCATCCGGCGGGACATTTGCGATTCAGTATTATCTGCCTCATTTGCATGGCATTGACTACTAATTCATAGTTACCACGCCAAACACAATCGCAAGCCCTTAGCAACCCTTGCACCTTGGTTGTGGTGTTCCATGCCTACCATTGTGTATTATGCTGTAAACCTGATTTCTATTACGTTGCGATTTTATGACATTTTTATATTATTTCTTTATGTTACAGCTTCCACACACATGCCCTGCGGTTGTGCTGTGTGTTACTGTGGACATGACATTAAATGTTGTTATTTACGTGTTGTGCATCTTTTCTTATGCCATTGGCTGTGTATTTCACCACTGACATATGTTAACGTTGTGATACCTGGGTCTGGCCCCCTTCCATAGCTCCGATGTTCTGTTTGGGAAAATGTAAACCGTGTTTTTTGGTTTACATTTCCGTGGGCTTACGCTACACCTGCACCACTTCATGAATCGCTATATGCCTTCATTTGCATGGTGCAACACTGCACATGGGGTGATTAGCATACCTACACTGGGGCTGCGCTGATCTGGCGTACGCCGGTAGTGCACGTGGAATTGGATCGTACATGAATCGCTCGACGGCCATATTTGGCATTATAATGCCTACGCTATGCATGCGCCTGGTGCAAGCTTCATGAATCCCAGGGAAAGTTTACCTTAGTATTTCATAGTACATCATAAGGCTCAGTAACAGATAATATAGCATACCACAGTATATCACAACGCTGATAAAAGGTAACTACTGTATATTAGAATATACTGTAGGGTCAGAAGAACTTACCAGGATATACCCTAGGATTTAAAAAGTGTTTTTTGAATGGTAGTCAGCAATTGTGCTCAGCTAGTGACTATGGCCACGGTGTGTGGGATTCATAGATGCACTGAGAGCAAGTGGAGGAGGAAGAGCAACATCGCTGCAAATGCTGTAAGATAATGACAGTATAATGACATAGCAATGAGCAACATTATTGAAATGAGTTATCTGGTGGATGCAAATGAGGATAAACAATATGGAATAGATTTTCAAAAACATGTATATGTCTATATATATATATATATATATATATATATATATATATATATATATATATGAATCCCTATCAGAAGCTTGAGTTTCAGCAACTCAAAATTCATATGGTTGAGACTGTATGATCGATTTTCCAAAAACTCAAATTTCAGAAAATGACAAAAATTCACATTTTTCCTACATTCCCCAAACCATCCGCATACTATATATTCCAACTCAAGATCGCACTACAGTGCAGAAAAGGGTTAAGTCTCTGATCTTCACTGTACCACAATCTCATTAGAAAGATTTGAGTTGTTGGAAAAATCAGTCATATGATCTCAACCATATGAATTTCGAGTAACTGAAAACTCAAGCTTCTGATAGGAACCCATACACACACACACACCCACACATATATATATATATATATATATATATATATATATATATATATATATATATATATATATATAAAATCCATAAATACAGGGTCTAGATCCAGTGGAACTGGCCACCAAATACCTCATGCTGTTACCCTCAAATACCTCATGCCACCTGTCAATGCTTAACAAGTCATGCAATTCATGACACTGGACTGCTATTGTGTGGATAGAATCATCATCATAGATGAGTTAAGCACAATGTGTTGTCCCCAACTGTATGTCTCCTGGGGAGTTGTGAAATACCTGACCTAGTGGATACCATGGCATGTATAACTTTGAGGATACTAGTTCCAGTTACCAGCAGGGGTCACTGTGGGAATAGATCATGCGCCTGCCTTAAGGACACTCCACCAGTCCCTCAATACCATGCTACAGCATGTTGGGGATGTTATGTGGTTTCTTTGTACTACAGAAGAGACAGCCAACACTGTGTATGATTTTAATGACATAGCCCATTTCCTTAAAACAGATTGTGCCCACATTAAAATAAAGATGGTAAGTTAATCACATAGAGGAAGCAGGTAAGTTAACTATAAAGTTTACCTCTCCATCAACTGCCAAGTGGTCTGTAATGTACAGAGCATAATGTACATCTGCAGGCCACCCAGGCAGTATGCATGACTCTGATATAGGGCACATGTGTACCCTATATTAATGTTTTGTGAAGGAATATTTTCCTAAAGGGAATCCTAATGGTAATGTTGGATATGCCTCAGAGTGAAGGTTAATGACATCAGTCATAAATGTATAGAATATAGTTGGCAATGGCTAAAACTATGCTGTGTCAAAAATGCAGTTCCTCACTGATTCAGTGTTTGGCCTGCTAAAGACATTCTTTTGCTGCCTAGATATGTCTGGTGATGCCCTGCAGTATGGCCTTGTCACATGTACAAACATATTCTCATTATGTACAATGTTATATAACATAACATTTGCAAAACAGCTTCAGCAGACAGTATGCTTGCTGGATGAACATGTGACACTTCAGCAGGTTATGGACTGTGAGATGGATGAGGGGCAGGGTAGGAGCCAATAGCGTGCAAGAACAATGCCAAACAAAATTGGCTGCAGTACACAATGACCCTGGTTCGAGCTGTAGCATCTTGTTTAAAACTATGGAACAGATTAAAGCATATACACAACAGTAAAACTGAAGCATGCAATGCCATGACCAGGTCATGTTTACACATGCATTGACAGGAAATAATTTATCAGATATAGACTATCCAAATGACAAAGTGTATATGGGGGAGGGGGGCAAAATTCAATGTTTTACATGGAAATGTGTTCATACTTCTCACTGTAATTAACTTTGTGCAGTGTGTGCACAATGTGGGTTAGGTCAGGGACAAAAGTAAACTGATGCAGTAAAATGATACATAGCGGTGAGCATGCATGACACCCCATGCAAGGCTGTAAGAAATGTCCACATAAAAGCCAGGGTCCAGTACTGGAGGATCCACTACTACAGGTGCTTGGGAGACTGCACCAGCTTGCTGATGGGAAGAGGCAGACACTAGTTTGCTTATTCATTATGGTCGCCATTGTCATGACTGCTCTTGTACTCACCCCCTCAAGTGCTACTGGCTGTCTCTTTGCTCTAGTGGAAAACAAACTTTGTACATGCAATGTGACATGATGACCATGTTTCCAGTCCCACCCATCCAGACACATTGCTGCTGCCTCCCTTTGCCTATGTCTATTCTTCAAACTGGTTGAGAATATATATATGTATCCTAACGTATTACACATGTGTTCCCATGCAGTGGGAGAAGTTTGCATCATCTTTGTTTGTCTACATTGTGAATGAGTCATGCATTCTCTCTGTTACCTGTGCTAATAAAGATATTCCATTAGTTAGCAGGTCTGAAAGTGGTGTTATGTGGTGTTGCAGCCCTAGCTGCCATGACTACAAGGAAAAGGGTAACATGGGTGAGTTATTTGTAAGCCAGATACATTGATATACATATGTGCAAGTATCATAAAGAAACTAGCCACCCACAAACTTGATTGAATAACTAGCACCTCATCCAAGGGTCTGAAACAGATGCAGAATAAGTGTGAGAACTGTGGAGCAATCTGGTACATTTACATGAACTTATGTGGTATCCCTTCACATGCAGCATGTCAGACTGGGCATCATCAGATGGAGTAGTAAGACATTCTATCATGCAAGACATCAGTAACAATATGAATGGCTATATATCAGTGCACTCAAGTAAAATGACATGCCTAGAATCCTCACTTTCCATTGTATTGTCTGGTTATACATGTCTGCATCATTGGGACAACAAGTTTGCATTCTTCAGTCATGGCCACCAATTGCATTCACCCTTCAGATGACCCCTTTTTTCTAAACTTGCTCATGCACTCCATTCTTACTCTTCCTCCCAAATACAGCCATGTCATGCTGGAATAATGCCACCAGCAGGACTTCATTTTCAGCCATTGTGAGATTGTTTTGGCACATTCCCTTTGAAATCATACATCAATGTGGGACATGTTCATAACAAATGTTAATTTTATTAACATATACACTGATTTTATATAAATATGTATGCCTTGCTTTTCTGGAAGTAGGTACCACCACATGTGTATGTATATATATATATATCTATATATACATATATATATATATATATATATATATATATATATATATATATATATATATATATATATATATATATATATATATATATATATATATATATATATATATATATATATCCAAAAGTACCAATCCAGATGCTGGCTCACATGCTACAATAAGGCTTCAGTATACTATACCACTGATGGATGTGATAGCCAGGTATTGCTAGACACTGTTGCAGTCACAAACACCATGGGTATAGTAATACCATTTTATAGTAAAATATGCACAAAACACAGTTTGTGGAAAGCTACACATACTTTCGAATCTAGCTGGCATATGGATAGGTTTGTTGCAAACCTACTTTAGGAACAGATATTTTCCTTGGTATATACGATACACAGTCTACAGTTCTTGTGTTTCCTCACTGCACATTTGCAAAACAAACCACTTGAGAAAGAATACATCTGTTGGTAGGTGCTGTTAACAGTATACGTTACCAATGAACATAATATAAATTGAATGTTATAGGATCAGATTGTTTGGGAAAAGAGAATATTTTGAGGGTAGCACACTCTATAGTTTCTTGGAGATGGTTGAAGTTTGTTTTAACAACTGCATAGTCTTCAAAAGAGACTGTTTCACCTCGTGTATCATGAAAATTGAGTGAGTTTCATATCTCATGTTAGGTGTTATGTTGATTTATAGTATATTGAGAGGGCTTTATATACAATTTGATCAAATGTTTCACTTGTGTAATTGTTGTTCCATTTATCAAATGGCTATGCATGAATCTTTATTCTTTTTGCAATTATTATCATTGTCAACACCCCCTACCAACTTTGTACCATTTCTACACGAGGTCAGAGTGTCATGTTAACTATTACCACTTCTACCTGCCCAGAGTCAGGTAAAGCCCATCTTCTGTCATGTAAGCCATCCATTTCCATGCTAGACATCCTCATCTACTCTTGTCTTTTCCCTGTCTCTCCCATACCTGCTATACCAAATCATTATCTGTATTTCTGCACGTGATCAAACCACCATAGTGCCATATGATCTACAGTAAATAATGTGCAGACCTAGCCCTGTTTGTTTATGTCCTGTCTTACAGTTAATGTGCACAGTTATCAATGGTTGTGCATTTGCTCAAGTATGAATAGCCTGTCTTGTACTATGTAATGTATATAATATGTGCAGCTATCACTCTCGTACTCTATACTGTACTGTTTTTTTTAATTCTTTTTCTCCCCTTCTGTCACTCTTGACAGCTGTTCCAATGCCCCACATCATTCACTGAGCACTTCAATCAACCCCAGTCTGATGCACAAATTTGAACCAGGGACAGCAAGTATCTTAAGGATGTCATGAGGAGTTGTTGCTGTCCTTCTTCAAGTTGTGGGGGGTTGCATTTTTGATCTACCATGTTTCTCCCTTCAACCCTCCCTTACAGCCTCTGTAGTTATGTCTGAGGAGTGGGTGTGCAGTAGAGATGTGTGGCATATTGTTCTCCTACATGGCATCTCAGCCTCTCTCTAGCCTTCCTCCCTCCCTCTTAGGACCACAATGTGCAACAGCAATGTCCACAGCCTCCATCAGGGATTATCGCAGGTGGCACCCACAGAACAACCCTCTCTCCAAAGGATGGTGATATCCATCCTTCCATCCCTCCCTCCCTCCCTGCCACTGTCTCAGTCAACTGAGACTTTGAATGAGCTGGATCTGCTGGGCCATAGTCAGGGCATTATCCTTCTTTGCCACAGGAGCAGTTATTCCTGACTATGTAAAGCCCACACCAATCACCGTATACTTATGTCCTATGCTAGTTAATGTGTACAGCTATCACTATGTACACCCTATGCTAATTAATGTGCATAGCTAACACTGTGTGTGTGTGTGTGTGTGTGTGTGTGTGTGTGTGTGTGTGTGTGTGTGTGTGTGTGTGTGTGTGTGTGTGTGTGTGTATGTGTCTGTATGTGTCTGTATATGCCACACTAGCTAAAATGTTGGTCTACTGTGAATAACCTGGTCAACAAAAAAAATCAATAAATAAATAAATATACACATGTGTACAACTGCCAACTATTAGGTATGTTCAATACAAATTAATATGTAGAGCTATCATTGTTCATTTATATCCTGTATTAATGCATATAGTTGTTACTGTATGTGTATGTCTTACACTGTTTAGTTTGCAACACTGTCCTATCACATTATTATGTACAAATATCACTAGTTGTACATCAGTAGTGTGCCATTGTAGCTCTCTTTGCTGTGCAGGTTAGGCTCCCTGGTATAATGTGTGCCAATATTACTGAAATGGGATATATGCTTGGATATTACATCTAGGAGTCATGGACCATTTGAAAGTTAACAGAGAGTGTTATTTCTTCCTCATGAGTGGACGTGTGTGTGACTACTTTCATGTTTGCATCATTATACTCTTTAACTTTAACATAATGTAGGGTTGTGTTGACCAGGCATCCTTGTCATTGTCCAGATTCCTCTATAGAAATCATGGAGTGGCTATACATAAGCCTGCTGCAGATTGATGCTCATGTCTTCATGTTCTACGTGCTGCCATTGCTATGTTATTATGTACATGTACTGAGGACTGTATCTGTTCCCATGCTTCCAGATGGCTGTAAGTCTCCCAGTTTTTTTCATAAGGGTGAAATATGAGGCAGTGCCTGCAATGTACAGCCACTGGCTGTGCAGTGTGATGCTTTATAGAGGTTTGATTTTTTATAGTCCTTACCTGTGCCTGATGATGATTACCTAGTGCCACTTTTGTCACCTGTAATACATCATGTGGGCACCCTGCTGTTGATGTCATGACTCATATGATGAGTCAGTGCTGCCCATTCCTTAGGCACTCCTTCTCCTAATCCTGGCATATGTCATCTCTGATGAAACCTCTCTAACAATCAATACACACATCACAGTGACAGTGCCCATAGAGTGCAATAATAATGTGCAACCCCACTGGTACGACATTTGTATAATGCAGTAAAGGAGACTTTTATAGGGACAGTGGTCCCTGGCCTACAAGAGATTGCTTACATCACATTCACGGTGCTTCAGGCAACAGATGTATATTCTCCCCATAGACAATTATGAGTTAGGTGTTCTGCCACCTAACCTCTATCTCTGGTGTAAATGACAAAATTACACCTCTGCGTCCTGTTGCCTGTTTTTGGCCACTAACTGACTTTCTAACTTGTCTCCATTATAGTTTTCTCTGGTATGCATATATAGGTGATACTTAGGTGGGTGGGGGTTTTAGATGCATACCTTTCTGCTTCAGTAGTGGGGGCTGTGACAGTTGAATACTACACATGAGCTACGTGTATCTGTACATGTTCCACATTCATGCATATGCATGCAGAAATTTACCGTGTTCACATATTTGGCCTATTCTGGTTAAAAACAAATATGTCTAGATGTTGCCAGGTATGCCTTTGTTTTGCTTTTATAGCCATAATACATAGTGGTACTACCCAAATGTCAGGGCATTAGACATATATTTTCCATGTGTGCTATATTACATTTCTGACATGTTTTTCCATTGTCTTCTGACAGGTCTCATCATATGTCTTTATGTGTGCCTTCCTTGGTTTGCTTTTTTATTTGTAATATACCTATCCCTATTTGATGATTGTGTAGCATCTTTCTCTTTGAAATTCCTTAATTGATCTGTGTACACCATTCCCTTTGTACTTTGATTGTATGCCTCCATGTGTCATTTCTTATTATAAAAATAAGGCTTCACCATACCTAACATTGCTCACTCCTTACATTTTCCAATAAGGTAATCCTCTTATTAAGTGCTCTTGTGGAACTTTCTTCTTCTTTCCTATAACTGAAATACTGTTGGTGTCATGTATCCCCTTCCTGTGCCTGGTATCTCTCGTACTCTCCAACATAATCCTCAGAATATGCACAGAACGTGTCATCCTTAAGTGTTTTGACATAATAACAGCAATAGTCTGTCAGTGTTGTGGGTCCTTTGACCAGCTGCCCTACATTTACACACACACACACACATATATATATATATATATATATATATATATATATATATATATATGTCAAAAAACTGATAAAATTGGCAAAGCACAGCAGAAAAGCAGGGAGGCATGTACTAAAAAGTCAATCCACTTTTAATAAACATTAAAAGGTAAGCACTTTCACAATTAAAAATTGCTTCATCAGACCTTGCTAGAAACATACATCACTTCCTTTTAGAACATCACATATTCAAATGGACCAATCACAGAACATAAATTATTTAAAGAAATACATTCTTAAATAGCATATATAAAATATAAAGCATCATCATTTCTTAAGTTTCCTGTCCCTCAGTCTTGCAGTAATGGCTAGATGGTCATTCAACCCTTTGCCCAAATGTGCTCTAAGTTTAATAATCCATCTGAGTTCCTTATTCTCAGTAGCATTAGAAATATCACCTGTTCTATTTACTGTTCTCTACCAAGAGACAGTTTCCTGCTGAGATCTCTTGGAGCACTGTGATTCTGTATGCTACTCTCACTGTCCAGGATGCTGCTCTGTGTATGCTGTTTGTCTTTTTGGCTTTTCCCAGTTAGGGGTTGCCACAGTGGAACTCTGGTCCGCTAATGATTGGCAGTTGACTTTTATGGTAGCTGCCAGCCCAATGCCCAATCTTCAGTGAAGGCATGCCCATTCACACATGTTTTTTAGAGGCCACTCGACTGTGGGGAGGACATGCAGACTCCACACAGAAGGCACTCCAGCCGAGAATCAAACAGGAGAACCTCTTGCTGTGAGGCAACAATGCTACTACTGTACCATCATGGCTTATGCTGCTCTATGTAAATATGCACACTTATTCGCAACATGGTGGAGCATTCCTTTTTCTGTACAGGCCCCCACTACAATGCTTCACAGATGCTTTATGTCTTACTCATGGACAGTTAACATTATTAGATACTTGAGTTGCAGAGTTTTTTAAAAATGTGCATGAAGGATGTTAGGTGCCTTTGCCAATAATGACATTCTGAATAAACTTGCATGAACTATCTCAGCACAAACAATGTCATGAGAATTTTCCAAGCATGATTTTATTGATTTTTTTTTCTGTAAAATGCTATACCACTGAAATCTGTGCATCATTGGATATATTTTTACTTAATGAACAGTCATCTCGTAGAATGTTTGGTCCTGAAATATATTTTTATAAACCTTTAGTATAGTACGGTTACAGAATGTTGTAAATAATGTTTCAGTTCTGAAAAAAATGACTTTGTTAAAAATAAAACATCATTGGTCCTAGATGAAGACAAATAAAACTATAATTTTTGTATTGTTTAGCATATACTTCACATGGATTATAAACCTTGCCAGTGAGTTTATATATACTTATGACAAAATGCACATGCATGTAAAGTTAAGGCATATACATGAAAGTCTTACATTTATTTAAGTGAAAACTGAAATAAGCTTTGGCAGTCTTTGTGAAAAATGTAATACTACTATTTATTTGTGTTGTCAGCCAGGGTGGGGTTCCCTTTTAGACTTAGGCCAGGCCAGAGGAGTACTGTCTCATTAAATGAATTGCTCATAGTTGTACCATAGACAAATGAAGGCTGAGAGAATCAAATACTGGGCTACATGAAGCAGCTTGTTAAACACTGGACTACATGAAACAGCTTGTTATACCTCTGTTACTATCAAAGATGAAAGTAATCAACTACTGTAAAATGTCTACAGTATAGAAAGTGTGCATATTATAATATGGTGAATAAAGTTCTCATGTTTGTCTTGTCATAAATGATTTTGCAACATTTCAAACTGATGGAAATATTTGCAGGCATACAGAAGTGGAATTTAAGCTATAATGTACTTCTTGTAATATTTACCTTTAGGCATGGAATTACATGGAAATAATTCAGAGCTGTATATCATATTTCACTCCATGCATGACTTGAGCTATGCATCATTAGGCTGTCTGTTTCCAAAGGCCACAACGTATGACATCAGGAATGTCTCACTGAGTTGGCAGTATGCTGACAAACACTTCCGAATGTCATACTACTATGATTTAATCGTTGGTGTGTATTTCTGCATCCAGCTGTACAGCAATAAATCATTATGTTTGCCTATATATCCAGCAAAACACTGTCTCTGCATTTTGCATGATGTAAACATAAAGTTCCCCTTGGATATGTAAAACAGATTAAAAGCACATGGAGCTGATGAATTGTGAGTGCATCCTGATTTCACGGGATCCTTCCTTTTGCAGAAGGAGTCACAGATGGCCATCAGAGTACACTTAGTACCATCTACCTCATTTCCACATGTCATAATCAACAAATGACAACAAGAAATGGTCTGTAGTAATCACAGTCACAAACAAAACTCCAACCACTTCTTTCTACCCGCTATGAGGTCTACAGCTTATGGAACTGTGTGGGACTGTGGGCTTTACAAAGCACCTCTTTCATATCTCAAAGTTATAAAAAATTCTTCTCAAAATGCATCTCACAGCATCTCCAACTGTAATCACAAAATAAACATCTCATTTAGTCCACAGTACAACCAGTGAAAAAGAATGAGATGTCACAGAAAATGTTAACTTTCAGAATTACCTATTTTTATTTTTCTCAGTTACTTCTTTGCAGCTCCCTAATTTTAATGATAAAAAAATCAAAGTGCATATGAAGATGACTCAGCAGATATAAAACTAAGGTTTCTGGATAAAGAATAAGGGAAGATTTGTTGATTGTAGTTCTTAATTCTTGAAATAAATCAACACAAACCAAATTAACAGGTAGTGAAGTTCGACAGAAAATTATTGTCCGGCTTATACTTCAGAATGCACTATAACAATTTGTGAAATTAATTTTAAGATTGCCTAACCTTAACTCCATAGCAGTTTGGACCATCAAATACCACACACATAAGCTTTGAGCCTGAAGATTTCTCTATCCTTTCCCACAAAATCGTATACAGATACATATTGCTTTATAGAGCAAAGAAACAGACTCAGTATATAACACAAATGACCAATGGATAATCCTCTTTTAAGAGGATACATGTGTTAAGCAGAAGTCACAACAGAGTGTGCAACATATCTGTTTCAGCAAATGCCATGGAATTCCTGCCTTTCTGAGCCCTCACTCGGCCTCCTTTAACAGAAGCAATGTTAGCGCTAACAGACATATAGTGGAATGTCTCTGACTATCTTCTGCTGTGTTATAGAGAAGCCTAAGTTTCTTGATCCTTATGTCATGTGACATCATAAACCATGTGTACTTAATGAGTGTTTTTTTGTAAAAATTTATACAGTCTGAAGAAGTCCTTGGTGGATGAAAGCGCTTACTGTGGATGTGTTGAATTATTATTTATTTATTTATTTTATTTTACATTTGTTGACTGGGCTAGTCTAACTGGATATATGTCCATTTTCAGTAGAGGCCCGAGGAGAAAAGCTCCAAGCATGAACAATGGCAAAGTTAACAATATATAAAAGACATGTAAAATCACAATACAGAGGCAGCATTGGTCAAAAGAAAAATTATAATAAAATTTTAAACAATAAAAGTTATACTAAAAATTATACTAAAAATTTATAGTAAACACAATAGTATGTATGAGCAATACCAAATAAGAGAAAAAAGCCCTTATATTTTATTCTCTTACTATGAAGAAAAGAGTAGTAACTAGATTTGGAGGCATAGGTTGGAGGAGTAGGGATAGGGGTAAGAGCAGGAAGGGGAAAAAGATATCAGTCTGGGTTAGCACATGGACAAAGCCAATGAGTTTTAAGATATTCTCTAAGATGTTTTTTAAATAGAGAAGTAGAAGCAAGGGTTGATAATTCAGAAGGAAGCTGATTCCAGTTTTTACCTGCTGTGTTTGAGAAGAGTGAGTCACCAACTTTGTTGTTGGATTTAATCGAGGAAACTAGGAGTTTATTAGGAGAGCGTAGTGTAGTCAGATTTGTGTATGGTATAATAATACTAGTGAGGATAGGGGTGTTGTTGGGGTGGTATAGGATCTTTTGAGTGATAAATAATTGTTGACAGAGTATGTGGTTCTGCAGTTCTAGCCATTCAAGTTTTTTGAGGTTGAGGCAGTGGTGAGTTTTAAAGGGGGAGCATGTGATGAATCTAGCTATGCTATTATAACAGGTGGAAAGTTTGGAGATGTTGTTTTTAGATAGGTTAGTATATATAGCAGAGGCATAGAAAAGGGTAAAAATGAGGTGGGTCTGGGCAATAGTTTTCCTGGCAGAAGGGGTAAGGAAGGGTTTAATTCTATAGAGGGTACCAAGTTTTTTGTTGACTGATTGTATGGTGGAGTTGATGGGGTCATCATAGTTGAGACGATTATCAATTGTTACACCTAGTAGGCGGGTTGTAGTATCTGGGGTTATGTTGGTAGCATTGTTAGAGGTTATAGAGGAGAATGCATTAGGTGATTTAAGAGTTGGAGAAAATATCAGTAGTTTTGTTTTTTTTTTCGGGTTTAGGATTAGGTAGTGTTGCATAAACCAGTTTTCAACATTATGAAAAACAGTTTGGGTGAGGGACTGGAGAGAGGCTATATACTTAGCTGTACAGATTAAGGTGGAGTCATCTTCATATTGAATGCAGGTGGCGTGAGGTATGTTCATGTGCAGATCATTAATAAATAAGGAAAAAAGAAGGGGACCTACGATAGAGCCTTGGGGTACCCCAATATTTACTGGAAGTAATGTACACAGATTGTTATCCCAAAGTACTGCTTGCTGTCTATTTTCCAGATATGACCTAAACCATTTTAATGTATGTAGATCAAGAGAATGGTCCTTTAGTTTATCTAGAAGTAGGTTATGGTTAACCATATCAAAGGCTTTTGACAGGTCAATAAAAAGTGCAGAGGAAAACAAGTTATTGTTACGATTTTTATTTATAGAGTCGGTGAAGGATAGTAGGGCAGTTGTTGTACTATGGAATGGTCTGAAGCCATGTTGGCAGTTTGCTAGTAGGTTATATTGTAGTAGGTGGTTAGGTAATTGTTTGTGAATACATTTTTCCATTATCTTAGCTAATGGAGAGAGTAAGGCAATAGATCAGTAGTTAGAAAGCTCAATAGAAGATCCACCTTTATGTAAAGGGATGATGTGGGATACTTCCCATATGGTAGGGATTTTGCCTTCTGAGATAGTTCTGTTAATTAGGAGAGAGATGGGATAGCCTATGGCTTTTGCAGCAATTTGTAGGTATTCAGATGGGAGATGGTCAGCAGAAGGGGTGCAAGGTTTCAGTTTTTGAAGTAGCTTACAGATGAAAGATGTAGGTACAGGTTGTATTTGAAAGGTAGGAGATGAAGTCATGGAGGTGTTTAGTGGGGAAGCAGTAAAGGGTGGTAAAGTGTTGGCTAGTGTTTGAATGGCTTCTGTAAAGTAGTTATTAAAGGCTTCAGGGATCTGGTTGGAGTTATTATGATTAAAACCTGCTGGGGCCGGACTAATAGAGTGACCTGGTTGAAGAAGTCTGTTTATCTCTGACCAAAATTTTGTTGGCTAGTTTGTTGGAGATGAAGGTAGAAGTATTTTTTGTCTCTAAGAATATCGTTCTTAGTGGCATTTCTTAACTGTTTAAAGTGGAGTTGATCTGATGGTCATTTTGTGGCTCTCCATTTAGCCCAGATTTTATTTCTGAGGAGCCTCTTTTGCCTAGTTTGTTTTGTGAGCCATGGGGCAGATTTGGTTCTTATTCTAATAGAGTGATAAGGTGCATGGTAATCTATGATTTGAAGAAAGGTATTGTTAAAGTAGGTCACACCCTCATCAAGTTCAAGATGGGTCAGTGGTGACCAGTCACAAGCTTGCAGTTCATTTAGGAAGCTGTCTGGATTAAAGAATTTTTTTGAGCGGGAGGTTTTGAGATTAAGGTTATTTGGGATATGGACTTTTTGTCTAATAATGTAGGTAAGCATATGGTCGCTGATATCATCGGGAAGGGTTCCTGGAGTATAGATTTCAGGGTGACTGTTAATAAGGATCCAGTCAAGAGTAGTTTCCTTACTGCTAGGTTTGTGGATTCTAGTAGGAGTGGTTATTAATTGTGAGAATCCAAAGAGATTTACGTGATTAGTAGGTTTAGGGGAACTGCAGGTGGACCAGTCAATGTTAAAGTCACCCAGAATTAAAAGTTTTTGTCATTATTTTTGGGTCTGGTTCGGTTTAATTTTATTTTTATTATTTGTTCCAGATTTTTGTTTGTTTTTTATTCTTAGATCTTATAAGAAGTGAAAAGGAGAAATTAGAAGAAGAAATAAGAAATAAGAGGTCATATCTAAAAAGTAGCTGGAAGTCAGAGTTATTGACATAACGGGTGAATAAGTCAACTGGTATGAGGAGAGGAAAGAGTGAAAAGGATGAAGTGGGTAGGAAAATATTAAATGAAAGCCAGGTTCACATCAGTCTTGTTCCATATCCGCTTTCTGTGTAAGTACAGTAAAAGGTTCAAGAGAGTAATCAGCAACTAAGAAGTAAAAATAATACTGCTCTGCAAGTGCCAGAGAAAAGAGATGCAATGAGAAATGAGAAGTATTAGAGTCCTTCTCTATAAAGGCCAGATGAGACAATGACTTGCAGTGGTAACAGCCCATTGCCAGCGAGTTGTCATTGGGGGGGCAGGTGCAAGCAAGCACTCCCTGTTTAAGGGAAGTGCTGCTGTTCTTGCCTGAAGAATCCATCAGCAAGCATGTCATGTTGTTGTTGGGCAGAAGATGGAGTTAGCTGGCAACAACCAGGTTGGAGGTCATGGTGAGGCCTTACTAGGTGTGTGGTGGCTGCTTAGTTATCCATGCAGTGCTGTTTTTTTATTTAAATCTTGTATGATATTAAAATATAATAATAATAATTACTTTGAATATATTGAGATCAGCCTGGACATTTTTTATGAGAACAACTGATTTGGTAAATGGGTAGGCCAGAAGGGATTTATTGCCTATTACTAAAATATTTGTAGGTATGTATGCAGGTATGGATATACTGTATGTTTCTATGTATATATGTATTGATAGATAACCATCTATTTAATAGGACTGCATACCTGTCAGCTCTACAGATCTTCACAGAATGGCCATATTTGTGCCTCATATGTTTGTTCTCTTCCTCACAAATTTGAGATTTATGGATTTTTGTGGCAAAGCAATGGGGAATGGATTCACTAGATAAAATTCATTTGGCTTTTGGATGTCATGTCCTTTGGAAAATGCATGGTAGCAGGAGACTTTTTCTTTGAGTGACTTTCTAGAGTGTACAAGCAATGTGTGGAAGTCGGTCACTGTTTTTACACTGCTGTAAAGTGATTTTAATAAGTTCCTTCTGTTCCACAGTTTCTGATATCTTGAGTTATTTATTAGCCTTTCCTAAAATGCATTTTTCCACTTATTGTCTGTTCTACTGATTTACATAATCTAAATTCATTATCTAACTAACTGCTGGATACTGTAGTGTAATTTGAAAAATGTTTGATCAGAATATGTTGGTTTAGAGGTGGAATATAGGGAATGTATATCCTTGTTTCGTTATTAGGAGGATGATTTCAGGAAAGTCAGTCAAAATTTTGTTTTTTGTTAGTAGGGGTTGTGTGTAGTAATGTGGTAAAATATATGTTGTTGTCTACTCATATCTTGGGTACAATGGGTTATAGTAAGTGGTAATGTTGGTGTCAAACTTTAAGTTTTGGGCATGACATTTTGGAGATCCAGTAGTGCATATGATTTACCACAGCATTTCATTGTTAGGTGCACATCCTTGGTTTGACAGAGTGGTTGGTTAGGTCATGGCAAAGCATTCTGGGACTCTCAAAGCAGCTCATCTGGTTTTAGTCTCAGTGGCATTCCTAGGAAGGGAAGAGGAGGAAAATATCCTGGAGTGCTACATATTCTAAAACCCCACAGCAGCACAGCACTCAAACTTTCAGATTGTTAATTTCATTGGGGGCTTGGGTTGTTTTTGGTATGCCACAGTCCCCCCTTTTCCCATGTCCCCCTCTTTTTTTTCATTCTCCTCCATGCTAATGCTTTTTATCTTTCAGGTGAAGCCACGGTGCAGTCTATTAATGAGAGACAGTTGCATCTATTGCAGGAAGAACAAGGTTTGCTAATTAACTTAGAACGAGTAAGAATGGCTGTTCAGAGCCTGCATGCTAGGAGGAGGCCATCACTGAGTCCAGATGAGGGAACAGCTGAAGGACCAGCCACAGCTAAGAAGGCTCAGAGAAAGACATTCAAAGATGCGTCCATTCACAAAGTCATCCATTTTTGCTCATTCAACATGGCTACAGAAGCAAAAGGTAATGTCTCTTTGGGGGCTACAGGGTCTAATGATAGTGATAGACAGCACTCTGCTAACAATTATTTAGAAGATTTTTATAAATTCATTGCCTGAAGCAGGTAGAGTTTGGCTGTTTGATTTAGCCTTAGAGAGAAATTTTGCTTCCTCTTTAGGTTTGGTGGCTGGTGTGGTATAAGTACAGAGGTTGAGCAAGGGGTTCAGCTACCTTTACCTAACTCCCATAAGAGTCTGAGGAGGGTATGAGTTCAGAGAGGGAGGCTCCACCTCATGCGGATGATTGTATCCCGCAATTCTTGTACCCTATGGCCTTCCTTGTCTTTGCATATTCCAAGGCAGCTGTCTCTCATATCTCAGCACATTTTCTCTCCATGGTCAAAGACAAAATTTTCAAAAGGGAGTTTGTGGACATTGTTGATTTAGTGGACAATGGAGTGATAAAGCACATTCTAAATGGTGATAACACATCCAGCTAGTACCTGATGGCAGCTTTAGCTGCCATCGGGAAGAAAGCTTCAGCCAGATCTCCAGTCAAGAACTGTGATTCAAGGTCACTGGGCTTTGTGGTGTTTATGGGCATGAGCATTGAGAAGGATCCTAGCCAAGCGCTGCCTTTATTAGCTTAATTTGTAGCTATACGGGTAGCTCACCATGTAAAAAGGGGATAAGGGCAGCTGAATTAGGACCAGTGCTTCAGGAAGCTAAAAGCCCTTGATAGTTCCCTCAAGTGGGAGTCCAGGCACCCTGACATATGGCTGAATGGCAGAATGGACAAGGAGTTATCCATGGGTAGTGATGGAGGGGTGGTTAATTCAAAAGATATAAGGTTTTGTTGGGAATTTAATCAGGGAAATTGTGCCTGGCTGGGCTGCAAATATAACCACTTGTGCTCAGGTTGTGGGAAGTGTCACCCTGCTTCCAGGTGTTGGGGGCTGCTTTCTAATGGCAGGTTGAATTTTTCTGCATCTCAGACAGATGGAGAGATCAGTAAAAGAGGTAATGCTTCCTTTCATGCCAAGCCACCTTTTAGGGGATATAAAGGGGGCTTTGATAGGGGGAATGAACGTACCACACCAGGTTTATTTTCCCATCCATCCAGACAGAATATCGTGTTTGTTGTCAGATTACCTGGAACAAAGGACAGCAGGCATTTCTATTAAGGGCTTTACCAACAGTGCAACATTATAATGTCTTCCACACATTTAGGCCAGCTACTTCACAGACAGGGACTAAAGGTGGAGGTGTCTCTATGTACATCAAAAATAAATATTCTTCAAGGCTGGCCAAACAAGACATTGCACTTGAGCTGCTCCATGTTCAAACTACCATAGGTAAAATCCAATACCACTTCCTTGCAAGCTATAGGTCCCCCTCTATGACCGAGGATACACATACCATGTATTTAAACTTATTAGAAACACTAACCAACCAAACCAATGCCATATTCATGGGTTACTTTAATTATCCCACTATTAACTGGGAATCCTATACATCACCAACGTATATGCACAGAGATTCCTGGATTATGTAAACACAAACTCCCTGGACCAGATGGTCAATACACCAACCAGGGGTGCAACCATACTGGATCTGTTCCTCACTAATATGGGAAAGTGCTGCACACTCCCTGCTATAATACCTTCCCTGGTAATGTCAGACCACAAAATGGTCTCCTTTGAAGTAAAAAAATAAAACCTGGACCGCTAGCTAACCATGGAATATTCAGGGACTATTCTAAGGCTAACCTCCTGCTATTAAGTGAGAACCTGCCAAAATTTCAAGCCCCCATAAACCCTGAGAACAATGCTGCCTATGAAGAGCTGTTCACAGAAACCCTGTACAAGCATGTTAATAGCTGCACAGAGGCAGCTGCATCCACCAGGAGGAAGTACAGAATTAACTCAAAAAACAAGCCACCCTGGTGGAATCACAAAATCAATCAGCTGTAAAACAGGAGGAAAAAAAACATGGCAAAAATTATGAGGTGCAGCACCCAACAGGATAAAATCACTCTCATCAAACTAAACAAACAACTCAGAGGACAAATAAAGTCTACCAAAAGCAAATGTGAGGTAAGTTTGGCCTCCAAGGCCAAGGACAACCACAAAGCATTCTTTAGCTATGTCCGCAACCTCAAAGGCAATACATAATTGTGTGCAGAGCTCATTGTAAATGGAGCCACCTATACTGAGCCAGAAGATATAGCAAACCTCCTGGCTGATAAATTCAGCTCCAACTTTACTCCTCTCTCCTCCTCAACCTTTTCTCAGGGAATATCATCAAATATAACTCCCCCTACTATCACTAGGGAACAGGTCCTTAATGGTCTTTCTCAGACCAAGAACACTGCATCAATGGGCACAGACAGTATCCCAGGATGCCTTCTGAATAGCATGAAACGTGATCTGTCAGTGCTTCTGGAATTACTATTTAACTGTAGCCTCCAAACAGGCTTCATGCCTCATGAATGGAGAAAGGCAACAGTCATCCCTCTGCACAAAGATATGCCATCTACAAAACCTAAAAACTACAGACCCATAAGTCTTACTAGTCTTATATGTAAAGCCATGGAAAGAATTATCACGGAAATGATCAGTAAAGATATAGTAAATCTCCAGACATTGAACCCAACCCAGTCTGATTTTGTCAAGGACAGATCATGCCTACTCAGCCTGGTGGACTTCTTTGAGAAGGTCACCAAAGCAATGGATGAGGGCAAAATCATTCGCACTGCCTACCTTGACCAGGCCAGGATATTTGACACAACTCCCTACTTGTCATTGTTGACAAACTCAAGAGGTTAGGTACAAACCTGTAGGTCACCTGGTAGATAGCCAACTGGCTCACAGACAGGACTCAGGAAGTTAGAATTGGGGAGTCCACCTCTACAAAGAGGCCAGTCACAATTGGATTCCCTCAGGGATCAGTCCTTGATATATATCCTAGAGACTACCAAATCTATGGAACAGGCTTCCCATCCATGTGAAACTGAGCTACTCCCTAACCCAATTCAAGTGCAACTTGAACAATCGGATGGGAAACAGGAAATTCATCCCTGGCTTAGCACCTACATCTCTAATGGACACATGTAACCTGTAAATGATTCATTTCCCAGGGCCATGCTTACACTTATCAAGGGTATTAGAACTTTCAGAGATTTGGGATGCATGGCTAGGCTTAAAAAGGCCCTTGTTAGCCATCACCATGACCATTACAAAGACATGTGTCTGGAGCATTTCTCCCCAGGCCTCCACTGAAAATTGGCACGTTCCAAGTCAGACTTTCCCAGTTAACAAATGTAAAATAAAAAATAAAATAAAATAAATAAAATAGCCTAGTAAACACCTATAAACCTATGAACTTATGAACTATATGTTTTCCTATCCATTCCACAGACCCTTTAGATTCCAAGTTAGTTAACAATTTGTCATCCATCAAAGGATATAAAAACATTGCTTCTAAGCTAATAGAGAAGTAGCATCAGGGTGGCAGGATAATTGACCCCTTTTCATCATTGCCATAGTCTTTATTAAAAATGTACCACATTGGCCTGGTTCCTAAGAAACAAGAGGGTGATTTCAGATTGAGTCATCACTTGTCACAACCAGAGGGGAGTTCAGTCAATGAATTTATTGACACCAAACTGTGCAAACTACACTACTCTCAAGAAACTTTCCTCCAGATTCAAGTGGGTTCACTCAATTATCAGGCATTTAGTTTTGCTGAGCCTACTGATACGTTTGTCATTTTCTTGTGTTCATGTCTCTGGTTACCTTAATCCTATACCTGACAGTATTTTACAGTTCCAATTCACCATGTTTTGCTGCTTGGCCAGGCATGCGGATTCAAAGGATACTCTAGTTCTAGTGGGTGTTTTGCTAATGGAAGAAGACTAACACTGTCAGTTTTGATGAATTCTTGGGCTAGCAGGACTATGAAAGCTTATCTGTCTTCCGTGCAGGTATTCAAGACATTTTACATGTCTTTTACCCCTGGCCCTAGGACTTGGGCAGTACAGTTGCCGCTGCAGTTTTTTTCATCCCTGGCCCTAGGCCTTGGGCAGTACAGTTGCTGCTGCAGTTTTTACTGGTCAGATCCACTTAGGGGATTCACCTAAAACCTTCAGAGTACACATTGCAGCTTTGGGAAGGTTTGGAACATTTTTGGGCCTTCGGGCTATGTCAGGGCATTGGGTTGTGGGAAGAATACTTAAGAGACTAGAGTATGTGCAGGGACCCTATCAGGATGCCATAAAACCTATTGTGAAAAAACTGCTTCCCCTTGTTATTCAAGGTGTTTACAGGACCATTAATGAATTTTACTTGATTGTCTCTTATAGCTGTTTTGTTCACCTCTTTGTATGCAGGTGCTTTCTGGGCCAATGAACTTCTCTTTTACCTTTGTTGGGAGGATCTTATCATCCACAGAGAGTTTGTCATGATTTGGTTGAAATAATCCAAGACTCCAGGTTCATCTGGACAAGACCATAGGGCTAGTCACTTGCCCCATGCACTGGATTAGTTTGTTATTTAATATTACCCTCTTAGAGAAAAGGTTGGGTTGGTTTTCATGTAGGCCTCTGTCAGATCTTTTAACCTATTAGTGATGAATGCATTTCTCAGGCAGAGCTTGGCAGGGAAAGGAATTCACCCACAAGGTTACTCCTTCCATTCCTTTCGGATAGTTCATACTTCAGACTTGGCCATGGAAGGGCAATCTGTGCAGTTCATTCAAAGAATAAGAAGGTGGGTCTCTGATGCCTTTTTGTGATACATCAGGCATTAATGTTTTATTTCTCTTGCAGGGAAGGAGGTGATTTGGCTCTTGGGCCATTTCTTTATTCAGGGACCATCCTTCCAAGCCTTGGCCTGCCCAGCTAGTCATGCAAGTTCTTTTCATAGTAACTGGTGGACAGCTCATTCTTTTGGTTTCCCAGGTCTTAGTTGGTTTAAATTTTGGGACATGTGGTGTAAGATTACAATGGAATAAGCCTTGTCCAGCATTGTGATAATTCCCTTTGGTGGAAATGATCTGGGTCAAAAATCTAATAAGATATTGTTGTCCAGAATCTTCTCTGATATGGAACACTTTGCAGCAGCTATATCTGAAAGTAGCTTTCTTTTGATCCACCATCATCCCTAGACTGTACTGGAAGGGAGCAAGAAGGCCAAGTGCCATTGAGAGAGCAAGATGTCACACCACAGAGTCAAATGGGCTGCTAGTCAAATTGGTTTTCAGGTGACTGAGCACAGTGATACTGGCAGACCGGAGCCTGATTTCTATGATTTGGACAATGTTCATTTAAATAACAAGGGGTTTGATTTCTTTAATTTGGATACACATGTTGCTATTCAACTTAACTTGTTTTCCTTCATAATCCAGAATTTATTTGTGAGGCCGTTGATTTAGGGGGAATGGCATGACATGCCGATTTGGTAGAGGTCTTACAGCTTCACCCCTCTTGTGTTCCCCCTTATTTTTGTTCAGCAACCTCTGCTCTCCTCAAGTTGGACTCAAATTTGACCAGTGGTCATGTCAAGGGGTATGTGGTTTGTAAGTATGGGTTAAACAGGTTTGTCACCAGGTCCAAAGTAGCAGGGATATGAACCTAGTTTTCTTTGAGGTGGCAGCCGGTAAAGGCGGGTGTACGCCAACCGGCTTGAGCTAATGGTTTGATGGTATTTGTTGATGTGTTGCACATGAATTACTTATGGCATCACTATTTGCTGTCCTTGTTTGATATATAATAAAAGGTCGCAAAGTCAATTTGGTGTATTTTATGACTAGTCTCATTGTACAACAATGACTTACCCAGGTAATGGCCAGTTGTTCTTGAGTGTGAGTCATCATCAGGGGGTAAGTGCAGGTGAGCACTCCCTATTTAAGTGAAGTGCTGCTGTTCTTGCCTGCATAATCCATCAGTAGGCATGTCATCCCTCTCTCCTAACCCTTCATGAAGGGTCAGATGGCATCCTTATGGCTTCACCTCCCCATGCTCCTCCCTGTTCTCTCCAAAGGTTGTACCCAGATTTGACTGGTGGCCACGTCAAGGGGTATGTGGCTTGTAAGTATGAGTTCAATGCATTTCCCACCAGATCCAAGGTAGCAGGAATACGCACCTGGTTTTCTTTGAGGTGGCAGTTGGAACAGGAGGGTGTATGCCAACCATCTTGAGGTGATGGTTTGATGGTATTTGTTGATATGTTGTGTATGAATTACTTATGGCATCACTATTGGTTGTCTTTGTTTGTTATATAATAAAAGGTTGCAAAGTCAATCTGGTGTGTTTATGACCCAACTCAGTGGACAGCTAACACTTTAATGGTGGATAATACCATGTTAAGGAGACACAACAACATCATACTGAATAGGGGTATCAGAAGGAGGAAGAAGGGAGACAAGGAAGCATGTTGTTGTGGTCCACTACTCACCAGTCTCTGAAAGTTCTACTCACAACATTGTTATGGACCAATGGCATGCATTACCAGACTGAAGGACAAAGACATACTCTATGGAGGCAATCATGATGGCTTGGGGCATTTGGAGAAAAGTTGATGGGGATGAATAACTAACAGGGAGGTAGAATGTTAAATACACTAAAAGAGTATATTAGGCAAAATTATTACCTCCATCTGCCATCAAGGAAATGTAAAGAATTGCAGTGTAAAGGTCTGACAAGACTACCAGCACAATATGAAAACATTCGGTTCACAGTTAAATCCTTTGCTTTTCTCACAGAGTCAGAAATAATATGTTAAACTATATTCATAAAGTCTCCATTATTACGGTGAAGAATGAGATAATTAATTTTTGTAGTTTATTAAACTGACTTTCAATCTGCAAGGAATCTATAATGATTAGATAAGTATTTGTTCACCGGACATTATTAAACTATATGATGGTGTTGAATCAAATATTTTCAACTGACTGCTACTACAACTAAATTTTCCATTTGAGTGACTAGACCAGCTGGAAATCAGTGCAACATGTAAATATTCCGTGTACACTAGCATTTAATGCTATCTGGTACCCAAATTCATTATGTTGTACTCTGCTGAAGGTAATGCTTCATTTTAAAGTGTCTGTCTGCACTTTCCAAGTATCTCTGTTTTGCATTTAATTTCACTTCTGGTAAGTGTTTTCAATTTAATTTCATTTCCACTTATGCTTCTAATGTTAAAGATGCAAGTAGCTTTGAAAAACAGTGACGATTATATTCTCCGATATTTTAGTTCCACTGTCTACTCAGTTTGCTTCTGTGACCACACCCATGACATGATGTCAAAATATATATTTATTTTACTTTTATTTATTTTTATTTTTATTTTACATCTGTTAACTGGGACAGTCCATCTGGACCAGGTCCATTTACAGCGGAGGCCTGGGAAGAAAAGCACCACATATATTAACAGAAATACTAGAATTTAATACATAGTAGAAAAACTGATAATAACACATTATAACAGCAAAGATCCAGCTAGTAAGACAGAAAATGTAAAACAGGATACAACTCAGCAGTTGATAGACTAAATACAATTAGCAAAGAGAGTCATGACATACACCATGTTAAAATGAAGTACCCATATTAAAGGGATAAAGAAAATATTGGAAGTAAACAACTGCAGCATTTACATTAGGCAAGCAGTAAGCCTTTCAGCTTTCCACAGAGCTTAGGCAGTGTTTTTAGGTTATGCATAGGCAAAGCCGGGTGCTTATGAGATGTGGTTTTAAAGAGTTTTTGAAGTGTGAGGTGGTGGGGATAAACAACGAAGTAGAGTTGCTACTAATTTACACCATTGTTTCATTGCTACATCATCAGGTAGGGGAATCACACTAGGTGCAGAATTAATTAGGTACAGCTCTGCAAGACACACCTGATAACGTGTGTTTTTAGAATATAAAACTTTTATGTTGTTGCAATTAGAAAAGAAATATAGTAATATATACATTCATTTAGCTAATGAGGCATTGTGGCCTCAATATTTCAGGATATTTCAGCCCCAAGAAAAAAAAAATCAGAAAGTATAAGCTTCCTTTCATGGCTTCAAAATATTGGTATGGGTCATCTCTTGCCAGTCTGTCTAACTGTATACTTTATCTCATTTAAATCCTTTATTTGCTTTATTGCTTCATTTCAGCAATGACATTAATTAAAAATTGAATTTTCTGCTAAGTGGACCAAAACTAATTCCTGATCTCTAGCTTTAAATTACTTAGTCCTTGCATTTCAGTTATACATGTGTGGTGTAGCTTAGGGTCTTTCCATGTGTTCCTCGGCTATGGGAATCACTACTTTCAGCTTATCTTGTCAGCTTGTATAGTATTCTATGGCAATTTTAAAAGGGATTTCCCTTCTTCCCACATTTCCATCAGAATATCAAATAGTCCACAAGGGTGTTAGCTATATAGTAACTAAAATGCACTGAATTTTGCCAAAGCTTACAATATTTCTCTAATGGCAGACAGGAGGCATGTTATTAACTGCTCTATTTTTATTCAGCCTTTGTAAATAACTTTTTTCAGCATAAACTTTAATGTATGGTTAAACACACACTACTAATCCATTTATCTGGAGATGGAAAGTGAGATTTTTTATTGTTAACCTAAAAGCACTGGCACAACTGGTACATTGTTCTGGACATAAATGGAGTTCACTATTCAGTGGGTATTTCCTTAAGTATCCCTACGTTGGAAAATAATAAGACTAGACTCTCTAGCTATAGCTTTTGCGTTAGTCTTACATAGGGGGATAGTTTCAGTATATTTAGCCGCATAGCCCAAAATAACTAAAATATTTTGAAACCCATTGTTAGATTTTACCAGTGCCCAACCATGTCCAAAGCAATATGTTCAAATGGTTCCTCTATGATAGGCATTGAAATCAGAGGATTTTTAACGCCTCCAAGTGGGTTGTGTTTCATCTAGTACAGAACTTATAAACTTCTTACATTATTCCTCACCAGTAAACTCCTGCTGTGATCCATAATTTAAATGCATCTTTTCCTAGATCTCCCCGTTATTCATGGCTCTGAGCTAATCTTTTGACTGAAAGGCTTTGGTGCCAGTAGTTGGGGTGCTACTTTTCCTGTCCTTACTTATTCTCCAGTATACCATACCATTTGTAACATGAAGTACAGTTAAGACACAGGAACATCTTCCTTGGTTTCTATTGTCACAGCTCTAGCTATAGTTTCTCTTGCTCTGCTCAAAGTGTTAGATTCCGTTTGAGCTTTAAAGTGGCATGCCTAAAGGACAGCCAACTCTGGAGATGCCTCCATTTCAGTATGTACAGATGTAGAAGGTACTGCCTTCTCTACCACCAAGACATGCATTGGGATCTCTATGTCTAATTCTTCTTCTAGAAAAGGCACCTCATACTAGTATTCTTTGATGCTGGTTACTATTTTTACTTTTTTCAACTTTTCATATTACTTTTGTTGATGAACCTGATGCACGGAACCCTCTTTCTTCTTTCACTGTTGCTGGATTTTGTCTCAACAGATATTCCACAAGGCTGTCTTCAGGGGTTTCCATATCTATGTATACACTATCTGACCTTTTTTCGTTCTTTCCTTATGTGGCACTATCTGTGTCTCAGAGTTATTAAACATCACCTTCTGACTAAATGATCCTTTCTGTTCAATTCTGCTACTCATTTCTTCTCCCTGACATGCAAACTTCCATTCAAATTTTCAGGCTGCAATGACTATAATATTCTTTGTTTTATAGCATTTGCAGGTTGCAATATTTTACTGTGAGCCCCTTCAGCTTCTGCTTTTTCAGACTGTCTGCTAAAGGTGTAAGACAACATGATTCTTTAAATGATTAAAAGTCTTCCTCACCCTGTCTTCTTAGATAAATTTTTAGACTTTTGTGGCTTTCTAACACTATTGGGCTGAATTCAATAAATTGTACATGGCTCAGTAAAACTGTGTGTGAGCGATGCTAAAATGCATACACACAGTAGTGCAATGATTTGTATTCTGTAAATGTCTCTATATCATGTGTAGAGCTGTGCAAACATGGTAAACATCATGGCAGGCTAATTACGGCATAAGCAGCCAAACTGCATGCTAATCAACCAATCCAAGAAGGAAGAGCTATAAAGCAATCATGTACACTCAGTGTAGGTTTTACCCTCAAAATCCAAAACCTATTGGAATACAGACATGGAAACAACACTACATGGAAAGAGTGTTAGGGGCTGCTACTGCTGATTTTCTGAATGCATTTGTGCAACTCTATGCTGCTGCTGCTAGCAGATCTCAGCCAAGAAGGAGAAGAGTATTTAAACCCTGTTTAAATTTTCATGGTCAGCATGAGGTGGAAATAGTAGAGAACTACAAGGTAGACAGAGACACACTCCAGGAACTCCGCAATCTCCGTCATCCTCAATTGACAGCAAGGCAAACCAAGGGGAAACCAATACCTGTGGAGACCAGGGTAGTGTAGCACTTAGAATTTTAGCTACAGGAACCTTCCAGAGACCAACAGGGGACATGCTTGTGGTGTCAGCATCCATAATCCTACATCGGTTCCTGAATGCTATGATACAGCATGCCGGTGACTACATACATTTTCTCCATAATCCTTGGGGCAGATATACAACTATGCAGGATTTCTATCCCATAGCACACTTCCCTCAAGTCTAGGGTGCCATGGACTGCACACACTTTGAGATCAGACCACCACCCAGGGAACAAGGAAGGGTCTACATAAACAGAAAGGGCTTCCACTCCATTAGCTTCAGGGTCTTGTGTAATGTTAAGGGAATCATTCTAAATCTATGTGCTGGCAACCTCGGCAATTACTATGACATAGCTGCCACAACTCTCAACTCTACCAGAGGTTTTCCAAAGGGATATCTGACAAAGCCATTTACTAGGGGATGCAAGGTATGCACTTGTACCATGGCTGATGACACCCATCAGAAATGCACACACACCCATGGAGGAGCACTATAATGAGGCACACAGTCAAATAAGAAATATCACATAGCATGTGTTTGGGCTGCTGAAGTCACAGTTTTGATGTCTAGATACATCAGGGGACCCTGCAGTATGATCGCAGTACTTATGCTGAAATTTTCATTGTCTATGCTATCCTACCCAATATTATCCTGAAAAAACAGCTGTAACAGAAACACCAAGGGGTAGGTGCACACATTCTACCACCATTTGCAATGTCACTAGAGCCACACACAGGTGAGGACTCAGAGGGTGAACCACCAAGTACTATGGTTGTAGGTAGACAAAGGCACACACAATATGCCCTTGTCCTGGTCAAGAGGCAAAGGATATAATGCATACTGACCACCTAAGGGGTACAGCTTTCATCCTCTGCATATACATACAGTAAAATTGATACCAGGCAATGCATGCAACCTTTAATTACCAATGAATTGTACTGCTAGCATCACACAGAATCAGTCCCAAACTAAAGCAGTTGTAACTGCAGGACTATCAAGGTAAATGTTGAACCTGGAACAGGAAAATAAAGGGGTAAGAAAACAAATTGGCAGATTCTTGCATACTGTTATTTGCAAATGTACCTAAGTTGAAGGTGTGTGAGTTGTCCAACAATGACATCATTATGTGACAGCACTGACTTATGTCAATAGATGTCTGCAGTTTATCAGCTAATAGGTCTCATGCATCAAAAATACACACAATACAAAAAAAAATTCCAACTTCTGTAATTATCCCTATATTCTCACAAGTGGAGAAATAAGCTAAACTGATGTGTGAATGATTTCAAGGTATTATTCACAACAGAAAAAAAGCTGTAAGAAAGTAGTACAATTTTCAAAATAGCATCACTAATACACACACACACACACACACACACACACACACATATATATATATATATATATATATATATATATATATATATATATATATATATATATATATATATACTAAGCACTCAGTCAGCTATGCATCATGTGCATCAGAAAAAATACATATGCAACCCTGAATCCAAAAGATAGAAACAAGGTGATGGCACAGTTATCATCATTTCCACAAAGTGTTGTTTTTTTTTTTTTTTTGGGGGGGGGGGGGGCAGGAGACCAAGGCTGACACAAAAGTAGTGAGTGTGTGTGAGTAAGAAAGGCAGGCAAGCATAAATGCAATTAATTAGCAAATGACCAGTGAGACAGAATGACCTGCAAGCCTCACAAATGCCTCATGTACATAATATGTGTGTGTGTGTGTGTGTGTGTGTGTGTGTGTGTGTGTGTGTGTGTGTGTGTGTGTGTGTGTGTGTGTGTGTGTGTGTGTGTGTGTGTGTGTGTGTGCGTGTGTGTGTGTGTGTGTCTGTATGGGCACTCAGTGTGAAATGTGTACTTGAGTGTCTGCATGAACACAACCAAGCTGTACGTCATGGCATGTCAGACAGGTGTGAGACGTGCATGTTAGAGGTATCAGTCCATTGTCAGCATCCCCGACCATGAGAAATGGCTCTGCTAGGAGTTGCTTTGCATGTCTATGCCCATGTTCAGATGTATTGGTTCTATCAAAACATGATCAATACTGGATGAGTTCTCCTCACAACTAAGCCCAGGTCCATGACCCCGTAGCCTTCCATGACTAGGTGTGGCACCTCAAACACTGATGGAACAGTGGAAGTAGTGCCAATCAGATGATGATGTTGACCTACAGCCACATGGATGCTGTTCCCCTCCCAGCAGATATACCATCACAGACACTGCTTGTTCCATCATGTCATTCATCTTATCCATTGAATCAGCAACTTGGCAGAGACAGTCTCACGTGTTAGCCTGTGCCACATCTAGAACGCTAAGTGTGTCCTTGGAGGCCCTAGTGGAACATGCATGTGCCTCCATGACAGCCCTAAACATATGTTGAGTGGTACATAATAAAACGCCAGGATTGTGTAGAGGTTGGACAACAGGACTCTTCTGTGCACCCCTATCAACACTCCTGCATGGCACCTTTCCCACACTTTGGCTATGGAGAGAGTCAACTGCCTGCAGTAACCACACTATCCTGATCAAGTGTGTTACCTTTGGCCTGTCTAATATCTGAGGTCTCAAAAGAAATGGGTATACATAGGGATACTCAGTGCGTCTGAAGGAAATGCAGGGAATGGATGAGTCACAACCTCAGTGTCAGATTCAACATCTGCAACCCCCGACTGTGCTTCTATTTGGCACTATCATCAACTGACACTACCGATACTCCAGTATCAGGTGGTACAAGTCCTACAGTTCCACTGTCAGGATCACCTGTGATAATAAGCAACAAACATAGGAACTAAATTACTAAATATTAAACCAATTTATATGATAATAACAGTGGTCACACAATTTCAGATAATACAGCAATACAGACACTCATTACACCCACTTCACAGATAAAGAATGGTCATTAAGCTTATTGTATGCAGATGCCTCCACACTTTATTGGTAAGACGGTCCTGAAAGAAATGAATCAAGGAAAGGACAGTAATGTGAATAACATTCGGGGACAATAAATGCACAGTTACCTATATGTCCAGTAAAAAATGGTTTACCTTCATAATGTCAATCACATATGATCGACCGGCCAAATCATCAAACCGTTTCTGCGAAACCAGAACCATGAAAACTTCCAAATGTCGAATAAAATTAGAATTTTAACATTTTCAACCGTGCCATACCTCCACACCAGTGCTACCATGGGTCAAAAAGGGGGTGAAATTTTGCCGTTCTGGCATTTGGTGTTCGATGTTTTGAACAGTCGCACTTTGGTATTCGTGGAAGTGGGGTCGATCATAATGTGATCAGCATTGAGAAGGTAAACCATAAAAAATAGCTAAAACTGAAACTTCTCTGACCCTCCACTGACACCCATGTATTATGAGCAACTATAATATTTAACAATAGGTACAGAAAAAAAAAAAACGCCCATTTCCTCTCAAGCAGAAACACTCCATGGCACCTGAAAACCCGAAGCATGACTTCATTTTCAGAGTCACTGAAAGGAGGTTTACATGGATTTGTAGGCTTAGGTGCCATTGTCCTATGTGATATAAAACAGAGAAGGATAAAACACATAAATGTCACATAAATAATGTCTTGCTTATGTACACATTTCTCAACATTAAGTACTGGAAACACAAGCTTTCATTTAGTAAAACTGAAGGTTATGTGGTTGTCCTATCTCCCATTCACACACAAAACAAGATTTGTCCAAACCAAGGAGTACCACTTAAGTAATGTATCATGTTTCCACTGAAATATCAGGATGCCTACACATTGTCATCATAAAAGCACTTGAATCACAACTTTTGCTCTGGCAACACAAAAATGGTAGGTGGCTGCCCCACTCCCAAAACAACAAACAGATGAAGGTTCGTACAAATCAATGAGTACCACAGAATTAATTGTATATATGCCTTCCACACAGTTATTATAATGTGTACACATTTACAACAAAAAAGTTAATTTATGATTGACAGTCACTTCTCACTGTGTGCACCAGTCCCCTGGAGGTGGCCCTGGGCCAAGTCAGAAGCTTAACACCTGTTTCAGTGGCATATATACATTATATTTCTATCCAATAGCATAGAATATTGTCAAACCAAAACATTTAAAAAATAATACTTGTGATGAATGTAAATGCTTACCAAAAATGCCTGTGCCAACAGTGAAGTATAAGAAGTACATGCAGATAAAAACTTTCATTTTCCCCAGATATATAAAATAGATTTTTAACAGTTTACAAAATCTAAAGAGTACTTGAATAACACAAGTGCACCTTATCCAAATTAGATGCCTTCTCCACAAATAAATCACTTTCAAAGGGACATCTAACTTCTGTTTTGTCCAAATACACAAATCTCCTCACCTTCAAGTTTCCTAGCTACAGGGGTGTAGATTCAGCTCTCTGAGCATAGTGAAGATGCAGATGAGGTGTGAACTTATTAGAATTGGTGAATACCAAACTTTTGATTTTGTATAGCAGATGTAAACATAGTTTATGCTCGACACCACTGTTAGTTACTAATGGTTTGCACCTGTAAATGATTAGTCTGACAGAGAAGGAAAACACAGCAGCAGTTCATACAACCTTTCCTGCAGTGGGTGTGTCACTGAGGATATACTTACAAAGTATGGAACTGACTTCAGCGAGCTTATCAATGAGATAATATATCACACATTTATCGGTTTTTGTTCAATAAATGCCAAACTCTCCTGCTTGTGCTGTTAAATGTTTGTCACTGTCATGTACTTTTTATCATACATCTAAAAGAGCACAATACAAAATGCACTTTAGAATGCATGTCTGAGATTACAGAAGATATAAGGGAAAAATGAACACGATGCAAAGAGAAGAGAGAACTGCAGTTGTGGAAATCATCATCATCATCAGCAGCAGCAGCAGTCCCCTTTTTTCCCATTTTCTTCATAGCGTCTGGGAACCATGTTAATTGTCACCATCTCTCTCGATTCAGGGACACACTCCTGCCGTCTTCAACAGTCATGCCTAACTGTTGCAGATCTTTTTTCACATGATCCATACACCTCTTTGCTGGACATCTTTGTTTCCTCTTACATTCTTCCTGTCTGTCCCAAATCTTCTTCACCAGACTGTCTTCTGCTTTTGTGCATATGTGTCCAAACCACCGTAATCTGTTCTCTTTGATCTTTTCTGCAATTGGAGCTACTTTGGCTTCTGCTCTTATGGTCTCATTTCTTCATCTGTCCCAAAATGTGAATTCTACCACCCTTCTCAGGCACTTCATTTCCATCATCTCTAGCATCTTCATCTGCTCTGTCTTTACTGCCTAGGTTTCTGTACCATTCAGTAGTACTGGTCACACAAGTTTTACACATCTTACTTTTCAGCTTCTTTGGTATTCTTCTGTCATGGACTACACCTGACACTCTATGAAATTAAGCTGCAGCCCCTCTTATTCTAGCTTTCTCTTCTTTCAGACTTCCCTTCTTCTCAAACACCCCTCCCAGATACTTGAAGTTATTTATCTGTTCCACTATCTTCCCTTCTGTCTTGATTCTCAGCATCTTCTGATTTCCTCAATTTGCTGCCATTACCACTGTCTTATATGTGCTTAGTTGCATGCCACGTGCCTTCAGTTTTGCATTCCTCTATCCTCTGCTGAAGTTCTTGCTCAGAGTCTGCCTGTAATGCCACGTCATCTGCATGCTGTAACTTTGTTGCTCTGTCCCCTACCTGTTTGCTAATGTAGTCCATCACCAGTATGAACAGCAGTTGTCTCAGAGCTGAACTATGGTGTACACCCACTCCCACTGGGAGCCCCTCTGCGAGGCCGAACACTGTTCATACTTGAGTCATTGGGTTCTTGTACATAGCCTGCACTAAATCTACAAATGTTTCTAGGACTTCGATCTACCACAGTACTGCCCTGATCAGCTTTCCTGGGACCTTGTTATATGCTTTCTCTAAGTCTAGGAATGCCCAGTTGGACTCTTTCCTCATCTGTAGCTTCTTTTCTACTATCTGTTTCACTGCAAACATCGCATCAGTTGTGTTGCATCCAGATCTGAATGCTCTACTCTGTGTATCCACTGCTTAATAACACTCTCTACAACTTTCATACAGTGTGATAGGAGTTTGATGCCTCTGTACTGCCCACAAGTTGTGGATATCCCCTTAGTTCTTGTACACTGGCACAAGCATGCTTATTCTCCAGTCATCTGGGATATGCCTTTCTCTCCAACCTGCTGTGAGTACCCTAAGTAGCCATTTTTCTTCTATCTCACCCAGCATCTTTATCATATCTGCTGTGACCTCATCTGAGCCTGCTGCTTTGACTGATTTCATTTTCCTTAGTGCTGTTCTTACTTCTAATAGGTGGGCTCCTGTTCTTCTCTCATTGTAGGCTGTTTCTGGGGAAGTACAGCTTTTGTGGGGTTTTCTTCATTCAGAAGCTGCTGGAAATACTCCTTCCATCTGCCTTTCATGTCCTGTGGACAGGTGAACAGGTTATTGCTGGCATCCCTTATAAAGGGTGTCTTACTATCTTTTTAATCTTTCTGTCTTTGCCTTGCAATCTGAAAATTTGTGGAAACACATTCAGAAATAGTATGTGTGATCACTCATTGTGCTAAATATATGTCACATGTACAAGCAAATGGGAATGTACATGTGCATGTCCTAGTAATACTGTAAAGGAAATATGAATTGCTTGTATGCACATGATTTGATTGCTGTTGCAAAGCTGTGTCTGTTTCAAAGAGCGATACCACATTCCAACTGTGTTTTGTAATTTCATTAGCCTGATAGTTCAAATCCAGAGCTGTGTAATTACACAACATGTTTAACTTTTTTTCTCTCTCTTATTATCATTTGCATGGTGTATGCTTAGCACAAATATGGTCAAATGCATAAATATTTAAAAATTAATGTCAGTTGCCTTAGGAAGCTTAATCATGCTTAGTGGCATTGCACATCGGTCAGCACCTAGGATAATAATGACAGCATAAATTACACCTGTAAACCAAATGTGTGCAGCAGACCTTGTAAAGACATTGAGCCACATAATACATAAGACCGTGGTTAGAGTCCCACATTTTTTAATGCTAAATGATCATGATCATTCTATAAAATAATGAGGTATATTAGCTTCCGCCTGTAATATTTGTGCATTGCTCACCTGTACGTAAATAGGGTCACTGCTGCAGACAAAAAATAAACATTGTTACATGCTAAAATGAAACAATGTTACTTGTTTCACCGTCCTTTGTGCAAACACGCTAAGCTGGATTGCACTGTGTTCAGCACTCTAGACAGTATTGAGTATATAAATACACCTGCATCCTAGCTTTTCCTGTGGCAAGAGGTGTAGCTTCATGGTTACATTACAGGTCTGACAGGGTTCTAATCCAACACACCCCATTTTTAAATTGTGTTCCACAGTAATTTATATCCAAAAAACAATATGAAGATAATTATACATTGCAATGACTATGCATAGCAGGTTGATTGAGCATTATCATGATATCATATGAATTACATGTGTAGCTGGGGTTGTCATGACAATTATGTTTCTATAATTAAAAATATTTTTTTGCCCTGTGGGGACTTCATACTTTACTAACAGTCATCTAAACAACTCACATAACACAAGTACATCTGTAAAACAGAACATATTGCGTGGTCTGACCCAGAACTTAGAAATCTATTCTGAAAGTAATAGCAGAATATGCATTTCCAGTATATTGTCACATATTACTCCTGCATCACATATGAGAATGCATAAACCAGGACCTTATTGGATCACACACATACATGGTTAACTGAAGTGTAGCACCTCTCCCACTTTAAAGTGTCTATATAATTGATGACCATGAGTGACAAACACTTTTTCTGTGACAGTGAGGAAAAAACACCTATGTGGAAGTATATGTATTCTCTATTTTATATAGGTTTGAATCCCACATTGTAAAAATTACTTTTATCAGTGCATAAGGCCCAACAAAATATGTGCCAAGTCATAAAATGTATCCCCCTGCCAGTTCAGTTCTTAAAAGACAGGTCATTTAACATATCAGTCTGGACCACTGGACACACTTTTGTCAGGTATAGCAGCAGACAAGTCATAAATAAAAGCCAGCTATCATAGTACCTTCCTATTTCATAAACTGAATTCCTCTCTCTTTGGCAATGCTGCTCACCATGCACCATTGTGCAAACAAGGTTGGCATGGTTGTGTGGGTGTGCACACTGGCTGTAAAATGTGATATATTGAATTGGCAGGAAAACACTTTAACTGTTGTTGGATGACATGTGCAGACATGGCAGTAGCTGGGAAGGATGGTGCTCAATTCAGGGCTCAAAGAGTCATGAATAATCATTGCACCCCTTGTAAAGCACTACAACTGCAGGCTGTTGCATGGAGACTATACTGGGTCTCAATATAAGTCTAAGGCTTGGAAAGGTCTTGCCAAGGCTGTCTCCAGTGCAACTGGCATTCCACACATTGGGGAGCAATGCAGGCATCATTATAATGACCTGAAGTGGTGCAAGAAGGCAGAACTCAACCAGTGACTGGATGAGTTTAGGACTGTTGACATTCCACAGTTGTGTAAGTATACAGATAAAGCAGCATTAACTCATGTAGAAAGCTGGAGACAGCCAAGGCTGGTATGCATAATGCTCTTATGTCTCTTTTTTTCCCCTTGCTTATTTTTCAGCTGCTCAAGAGATTTCAGCGAACAGGGTGGCACATGCTGAACACTTTGAAAGACTCAGAGAAGCAAGGGGTATGTATGTAGCACAAATGGACATTATTTTATTAAAATGACCCCTCATCTATTTATTACTAGCAACTTAAGCGTGCATACCTTAACTATAAAAGCAAGCATGTATGTGTTATTCTGTAGTTCAAGGTAATTGTAGGTGGGAAGTGAAATAGTGCATTCAGATTTGGTTGGTTCAATTCCCACTAATAACCAATACATTCTAATTTGAAAAATATAATTTTTTTTCATTTTAATTTCATCAAAATTGGCATAAATGTTATGTTGTTAACTTTGTCTGTATTATCTTTAAAAGTGTATATATATATATATATATATATATATATATATATATATATATATATAATATATGCATATTGCAAAGAGTATTTTGTTAAAATTCACAATCCTACTTTTGATTTAGAAAGATCTATAGCTAATATAATAGTAAAAGTAAGTTAACTGTAATAATGAATGCATATCACATAATAATGGTTCTAATCATTTTTTTGTCTTTCACCCTACCCCTTATCTCTCTTTTTTATATATATATATGTGTGATCACACTGTTCTGATATAATACTTTTGTGGAAAAAAATGTCTTTCAGCACAGGGATGTAGGCCAACTGCTGTGACTCAACCTGCTACCCCTCCACCGGCTGCCACTCCAACACCCAGCACATTTGGGACCCGACATGGCAGTACTGCCTCTGCAGACCCTGCACTACCTGGGCCATAAACATCAGGTAGCATTTTCCGGGCAGCTGGTATATTGTTACCCACCGGGAGTAATGCTGGAGATGGAAATTACATCACCCACCAGGAGCTGCCAGGGATTGTGCATGAGGTCTTAAAAAGTAGCAGTGCTGCATGCTTAAGCCATCTGGAGAAGTTGCTTGTGGGAATGCAGAGAAAACCCAAATATCAAGCAAACCAACAGGAAACTAAGGAAGAGGACAGTGATGACAGTTCTAAGGGTGAGGGCTAGATTTTTACTGTCCCCATGTCTGATGGGCAAGTGCTTCCGGTGTCCCCTATCTATCCCCAATCATTGTTCCACCCAACCTTTTGTGTCCATTACCATTCCTGTGTCTGTATTGTTTGTCTGCACCTGCTTCCTCACCTACCCCACCTACCTCTTCGTAACATTCTTACATTCCTTCCACAACATTCCTCTCTTTTTAAAATCCATAAAAAAAACAATGCGCACCTGTGCTACAAAAGAAATTCTGTCCCATACATAACTCTTCACTTCACATATGTGTCTTCTCGACACATTTGATTTGGTCCAATTTCTATACAACATGATTGCATTGTTGTCACCCCTCTGTTTTGTGGTGACAGTCCAAATTCCTTGAATGTTCTACCCTGGTCACTATACACTGTTAAAGAAGTGGATAGCTATGGTTATTTCCTAATTTCCTCCTGGAAATTCCTACACTACTTTCCATTTTTGCTCTTCTCTGCTTGCCCCCCATTTCACCACTTTCCTATCTACCCCCTTTCACAACTTTAATCTGTTCAAAAAATAGACTTACACACTACACACATTGCAGCAGATATATTTTTAACACTCAGTACTGTCAAAAGTGCTAATGGTTGCACTTCACCAGTTAGTGTGTTTGTGCAAATGAAGACAAACCAATAAAAATATAATTTTTTCCCATTTATGCAGAGACCAGTGTTTGCTGGTTGCTGAACTCTGCACAAACAGGTTAAGGAATAGCAACAATTCTTCATGTCCTAAAAATTATGGCACATCATTTACAATAGAATCTACTGTATGAAGACCATAGTACATGTCAGCTATTTCTGCCATGGCATATATGCATATCTACTTCTCAGGTTCAAGTTGTATTCATTAGATGTGAATCTCACATGTGCAAACACTTCACCATCATTTGTGCAAATCAATTTCTTGGCAATGTGCTATGTTAAGAGTGGTTTGGCATGTATTACTATGTTTTTTGTCCAGTTATTCTTCAACCCATCCAGAGGCATTTAAAAGCATAATGATATGGAATATAGTTGTTAGTCACTGAGCACATATTTACTCAGACTCATGTGTGCCCTGCACCCATGCACTTGAAAATGGATATGTCAGCAATAAGTATAATGTCAACTACAATACAGAAATAAAGAGAACAACTGCATTATTACATTTGTTAAAGCTTCATATTGACACTAGACATTGACATTGTCTGATACAAGTTTTACTGTGGACATCAATTCATCATGATATGAACACTCATACATCAAAATTTGCATTCATGATGTTTACAAAATGTGTGTTTGCATGTGTGTGTGTGTGTGTGTGTGTGTGTGTGTGTGTGTGTGTGTGTGTGTGTGTGTGAGAGAGAGAGAGAGAGAGACACTGTGTGTGTTTTGTACTCAACATATTGAAAAACAGGTACATGTATGTCTCAGTTATGCAACATGCATTCATGACAGCTTATTGTATATAGGTTAAGAAGCTGTCTTTTTAAGTATTTATGCACATTGCAAGCACAGACATAAAGCCAAAGTCTACAATTTGCACACCAGTCCTATAACTGTAGCATAACATGATTATCTCAACCTCTATAAAGACCACCATGACAAGGAATAAACCAGACTACAGTGATGGTGTGAATGCTAACTACTGTGTTCTTCAAAATGAATAGATAGGTAGGAGTTCAAATTGCACACCATACAAATTGCGTGTACTCGTATGTGTAACTGTGTATGTGCATTGTTGGAAGAGCATGACTCTGTGTCCTGCTGTCATCACTCAAGCCTCATGGAGAATGAAGTTTTACAGATGTACATCACTACACAGCCATTTCATACAGCCCTCCCATCATCTTGTTCCCAACATACACAAATGGTGTCATCTGCTATAGTGTTGTCTGACACTATAACGGTTAGACTTGTGCTGTGGTGCTTCTGTTAAGCACTATGTTCTGTAGATAGCTAGGTAAAATGTTCTAATCTCACTGTGGTCAGCCTGTGTGTATGATCATTCTACTATCAGTCTTGAGATCATTTTAACACTGTATGTGAGACTACAGCTATGTCATGCACTCCTGTACACTTCTTATTATAAACAGACACGTATGATGTGATCCAATCTAAAGTACACTCTGACAGTATTGCACTCAGGTGTCAGAGTTGGCATGAGTGTTAACTAGTGTGTTCTTTAGCTTGTATAAATAGATAGCTTGTGGTTCTAGCCTCACAGTAGACTATGTGTGTCAATTAAAATATGAGCAGGTAGACCATTTTACACCAAGTGAGTCCATACCTATGTGACACAATCCTCTCAAAATCTAATTTTCAGCATACATTGATGCTGTAATCCTCTGTAAAGTGGACTGTGACAATGTCAGATATCTGTGGTGGTGCTATTGTTACAGCATACAGAATTACTTACACAGGCCTAATGTTCAGACCAGACCTAATTCACCTGCTGTGTGTGTGTGTGTCTTTGTGTGTGTGTGTGTGTGTGTGTGTGTGTGTGTGTGTGTGTGTGTGTGTGTGTGTGTGTGTGTGTGTAGTCAGTGGCATATTGCTATCAGTATATCTTCTTGTAAATATCACTCAGGAGAACCTTTAACATAACTCTGTAGATCTAAGATACCCAAATTCCCTCTGGCAACATGACATGCTTCTTGCAGAACCATGGATGATGTCATCGTTTCATAAATGCATACATACATAATGAAGCACAGCCCTTCCAGGACACTCTGCAAGCCATCTTCAGATCACTAGATGTGTGATTGCTAATTCTGTCATGGGGTGGTGCACATGTTACATATGGACAGAGGCAGTATGTAATACAATCCCACACATACACATATATGCATGTAACCCTGCTACCTTCCATCATATAGGTATGACAATTTCAGTTTGAATACTGTACTAATGGCTAGAATTTTATGTGATGCTGGCCATTAGCCTAGTAATGTTCTATGACCCTATGAAGATTGCACATCAATGGTGCTGTCATCCACTGTAGCCCTACAACACTGTATTCCAGTCTATGTTTTGAGGCAATCTACTGAAGGAGAGTGCTGCCATTTTATTAAATGTTCATAGGTTCATAGGTTCATAGGTAAGTACTAGGCTAATGGGCCTGGAGCCATTGCAAGCCTAGCCCAATAGTGTTTCCAGTCATCTGGCTTACCAGACATTAGTTCCCTGTGCCCCTATCTAGCAGTGAAATTGAAGTGATCCCTGGGGTGAATTTCCTATTTCCCATTCACTCATCAAGATTTCTCTTGAAGAGGGCCAGTGAGGTGCTCTGCTTGATGTGAATGGGGAGTTTATTCTAGAGTATTGGGAGTCTCTGGGTTAGAAACCTGTCCCTCCAGCAGGTTCTGTTTAATGTGGTGATAAGGTTGAGGGCTTTGAAGTGAATAGCACAGAGGGATTGCAATTTTTTCAGATGAAGCATGTCAAGAAAAACTGGGTCAAACATGGCTTTGTATGATGTCAAGCAGAGATCGCCTCTAAGTAGGCGATATGAGATGGAGTATAGTTTAAAGTTTTTTAAGTCTATCTGCATAATGCACGTGCTTGAGTCCTAAGATCCTCTTAGTGATGAATTTCTGTGGCCTCTCCAGTTGTTGGAGGTGTCTAGTGAGGTACATTCCAAATGGGGCATTGTACTCCATAATGGGTCTGATGAGGGATGAGTAGAGACAGATAATAACTTCTTTTTTCCTGGATGAGAAACCTTTTGTGATGAGATGTGCTATGTAGAAGGATTTCTTAACTACAGTGGCAACGTGGTTATTGAAAGAGAGGTTGCTATCTATCTGTGTCCCTAGATCCCTTATAACTCCTCCAGAGTTAAGTGGGTTCCCTTTGATATGGTAGTTTGTGGGCACCGTGTTTTTCTCGAAAGGAATGACTATGCATTTTTTGGCATTTAGCCTAAGGCCATGGTTTTGGCACCACTCATTGGTCTCCATGAGGCCTTTTTGTAGGATGTCCACATCATCTTGAGAATCAGTAATAGCTCCCAGTTTGCAGTCATCCATGAATTTGGTTAACCAGAGCCCCTTGGTGTTGGCTTGAACATCAAAGAAGTAGATACCAAATAGGAGAGGACCCAGAACCGATATTTGTGGGACTCCACTTGTAACAGCCTGGTAGTCAAATATGGAGTCAGCTACTTTCACCCTGTGGGTTCTGTCAGTGAACCAATTTGCAGCTCATTGAGTGATGTAAGGGGTAATGCCCAGATTAGTGAGCCTATCAATGATTCTGGAGTGTGGGATGGTGTCAAAGGCTTTGGCTAGATTGAGGTAGGCTGTGTGGATAGCCTTACCTTCATCAACTGCTCTGGTGACAGTTTTGAAAAAGTCTATCAGATTTAGCAGACATGATCTGCCTTTCACAAACCCAAACTGTGTGAGGTCCAGGGTTTGAAGGTCCCCTATATCCTTATTTATAAGATCTGTAATAATAAGTTCCATAGCCTTACAGATCAGGCTCACCATGCTGATAGGGCAGTAGTTCCTAGGGTCAGTAGTCGCACCCCCTTTGTGGAGTGGAATGACTGTAGCAGTGCACCATTCAGTGAGCACAAAGCCTAAACTGAGGCTGTAGTTGAACAGAGCAATGAGGTGCAGTGCCACTTCCTTTTGTAGATTGTGCAGGACATAACCCTGTATATTATCTGGTTCCATGAAAGCTGTGTTCTTAGCTTTGGTCAGTGCGGTTTTTACTTGTGCAGTCATGATAATAGGGATTTGGTATTCCTCGGGTATGTCAATGGGCCCTTTAGGGGGTGAGGGGGGAGTAAAATTTGCACTGAACCTGTCTGCCAAGATATTGGCATTATCAGTTGGTTCAGTATAAGTGGTGCCATTGTGCTGTTGCTCTGAGCAAATCTGCGTATTATTATGCAGATTCTTGACATAGGTACAAAAAGCCTTGTGGTTGTCCTTATTATCTGTAACAATTTTGCTTTCGTAACTAGCTTTGGTGGATTTAATGAGAGATCTCAGTTTTTACTGAGATTTCTGAGGGAATTTTTCCAGTCATCGGACTTTATCTTTCTCTGTAGCAGTTTTTCCTTCTGTTGTACAGTTTGTTAATGTCAGGGTCCACCAGATTGGCTTCCTTTTTTTAGAGGAGAGCATCTTGGTTCTGTTTGGTATGGCCCTATCTATGCAATTGTGTAGGTGCTCATACAGTGTCTTGGTGTATGATTCAGCAGCCATACTCCCATTCCCTATTTCTATGGATGACATGAAGCTTGCCACTTCTGTCCTAAGAAGCTCAAAGTTAGCTTTGGATAAGTTTATCACTGTGGTTTCTTTTTTCAGGGGTGTGGGTGGATTTAGATATTAATGGTGATTAACTTGTGGTCAGATCAAACCAGGGAGGGGTTTATCATAGGAGTAGAGCAGCGGTCCCCCATGTTTGTAATGATTAGGTCAAGAATGTTATTTCCCCTAGTGGGGGTGAGGATGAGTTGGTCTAAGGCATTGGAGTTGATGAATTCCAGGAAACGTTGGGCAAAAGAGTTGGAGCAGGAGTAGTAGTTCCAACTAATGGAGGGGTAGTTAAAGTCTCCCAGTATAAGGGTATTAGGCTGGATTTTGATGTTTTCCAGAGTGTCCAGGAATGCAGAGTGGCAGTCCTGGGATATTGTGGGGGATCTGTCGCAGGCTACAACATGGACTGCAGTTTTGTCCAGTGTTAACTGTACCTGAAGTATTTCTGATGCGTTATGTTGGGCAACAAGTTTGGAGGTGTGTGTATCTTTTATGAAGATGAATACACCTCGCCTTTGGGGGTTCAGTCATCACATCCCTTAGGACATTGGTTCAGATTTGGGGGCTGAAACGTGTCATATGCATTGTAACCTGGTAGTGCAGGGGTTGTCTCAGGAGCCTTGAACCAGGTCTCTGTTACTGCACAGATATCGATGTTCTCCAGTTTGAGGTTCCTTCCATAACAGCTGTAGTAGTATACCTCTTGTGGACTATTGACATGGGAAGGATGCTATGTATACTGTTGACTTAGTATAACATGTGTTCTTGTTGCAGAGTATATTATTATCTACACACTTCTCATTCAACCATCACAATAATACTTGTAGAATGGCACATGTGTGCATATGTATACCTAACATCATTAACTGCTATGTGATATGCTATGTGACATGCAGCAATATTATTTCATATTGATCACATGGGAACATACACCTTGTTTCATGCACATATTGTAATGCTGTTATATAAGCAAACATATAATTAGATCATATTTACTTGCAACCTTGGCGAATTCATTGTATGCACAACTATATTACTATTCACAAGGGGATTACTCAGGTGTTGTTCTGCAGCATTGTGTGACTGTCTGCATTCATGTCATTAACTGTTCTGCATGCACCACATCCACCTCATTTGTAATGTGCCCATATATGGTATCCATGTCCTCACACACACACCTTTCCAGTGATAAACATATAGGCATATGATGTGCAACTGATGTAATGGTGTGAACTAGGTGGAGATGGATGACTGTGTTAACAGTTTCACTGTGTGACATATGATGCATACCCAAGGTTCTATTTGGCAGTGTTGTTACAAATCGTTTGTTAAGTAAGTACAACATCTTTTGGGGAATACATAGCTATCCACACACATGGTTGTGGATGGCACTACTAATACTCATCTGGAGGCAATAGCTTACGGATTTGGCTCAAACTTCACCCCCTGACCACACTGCTCATCAGACAGTATATAAATACAAACATTACTCACCATATGTTGTCAAGACAGCAGCTCATCTGTGCACTCTCTAAGGCTAAAAACACAGCATCAATGAGCCCTGATGACATCCCAGGTTGGCCTATTAATAATTTAAAATGTGACCTAGCAGACACAGTTGGATCCCTACTTAGCCACAGCCTCCAGACCAGCTATTGTCTGGCAGAATGGTGGACAGCAACAGTCATCTGTCTGCACCACAGGTTATCATCACCTGACACAGGTAATTATAGACCCATAAACATGACTAACCTCATTCAAAGACATGCATCTGGAGCATTTCTCCCCGGGCCTCCACTGAAAATTGGCTTTGTTCCAAGTCAGACTTTCCCGGTTATCAAATGTTAAATAAATAAATAAAAAATACAAATCTGTAAGCAAATGGAAAGAATCCTTATGGACCTTATCAACAAGGACATATGTAATCTTCTGACTGTAATGATAACATTTTTTCTTCAGTAAGGCTAGATCATGTCTGTTAAATCTTGTTTACTTCTTCAAGAAGGTCACCAAGGCCATGGATGAGGGACAAAATGTGCATCCCATCTCACTTGACCTGGCTAAGGCATTTGAAACAATTACATACTTAGGTATTACAGAGAAACAGTCTAAACTAGCCATAACCACTACATCACCAAGTATATAGTACAAAGGATTACAAACAGGACATATACTGTCAAAGTGTGCAAACCCACATCTAGCAAGAGGCCAGTGAACAGTGCAGTACCACAGGATTCTCTAATAGGTCCTTTCCTGTTTGGTATTTAATTCACAGTAGTCAAGGCAAACATAGACAGCCTTTCTCAAACCTAATTTGTGGATGACTGCAAATTGTGGACAGTCCTTGAATCTAGTAATGGTATTGACATACTGCAGTAAGTACTAACTCACACAAATGATCGGTGCCAGAAGCATGGAGACACACTATAATGTCCAGCAAATCCTAATTATTCTGTTTTTACAGCACACCCAATGAGTGGACACAGTGATACATGATCTGTGTACTCAGGTGGATAATTGGGCATTCGAACACCATGTGTCTAGAGTGGTGACAAATCTCTTCTATGTGGTACAACTTGTAAGAATGGGCATGTCATATCAAAGGACTTTATAATTTCATTGTCCTCAGCCCTCATCCCAACAATAATTGAGAACAATGCACCCTTTTGCATGTAACTCACCATACATCTGCAACAGCTGGAGCAAAACCAGAGATTTTGTACAACGAAGATACATGGTGTAAAGTCCTATGTGGAACAAATGAAAGGCACATTACTGTGTTCTGTCCCTTCCAATTTCTAAGGACCAATTTTTGTCTGCTCTACAGGACAGTCTACATTCCAGCCCTGATGGAAGTGTTACACATTGTTAAAACAAACTGCATGAGGGTCACTCATTCTAAGGATATTAGCCTAACCTATGACATAATACATGATACAAATGTCTCTCAGACACTATACCTTCTCTGGAACAAGCTTGCCATTCACATAATGCAAAGGCCTTTCCTGACCCTATTCAAGTGCAAACTATATCAATGGATGGTTAATGGTAATTGTACTCATGGTGTTACTCCCAGTCCCTCATGGATAGAGGCAGTTGGTCTTAGATAACATAGCATGGCAGACAAATGCGTGAACTTTATTCACATAACTATTTTAACTTGTGAAACTCATGTTAAATATGGATAGGACTTTCTGTCATCTTGTAGTATTAACCTAGTACTCTCCTATGAAACCATGAAACTATGAAGTCCAGTTGTATCGTAGATACAACTATATTGTGAGACTACAGTGTCACAGACATAACTGTACATCACATCAGTACTAACCACGTATTAGTTTGCATGAACACATATGCATGCACGTCAGAATTTCATGCAAGTATAACAATTTCAATGTCAATGTCAGGGAGACATTGATTGTGTGGAACGTGTTGAGTTTTGACATGTGCTTCTACAGTGCACATCATGCATTGCTTTGTATGTGAACAATATCATAGTGACAGCTTCCTTGCTCATGGACACTAGACTTTGCACTGCTGTGGTTTCTGTGCACATGGGCATAGCTGATGCATTGCCATCAGTCTCACATACTGCTGTATCATTCATTATAAGATACCACTTCTTAATTCACTCATCAATTGCAGATGCTTCAGACAATATCTCTTGCTATTACATGTGGCACATGGATGCAATACCCAGCTGTGTGTAGGGCATCCACTCATAATAGCGTGTTGTTTGTAAGTGCTTGTATCCTTGTGGCCAATAACTATGTCAGCCAGGAATGCTTTAGTCAAATGTATTACATTGAGCATAGCAAGCTTGCCCACATCTTGTTGCCCATTCTTTGGTAGGCAGACCTAGTAGTAATTGACAGCACAGGCTTCCCTTCAAGGTGTTGTACAAGATTCATGTATTTTATGTATGATATGTATTTCTGTGTTGCCTTAATAAATGCAAAGATCATTGACAACACTGTTGGCATGGGTTTGATGCATATGTTGCTTGGGGCTTATGTATTGTATAAACCTCTCAAATGGCCAAAATTGGCCCTGAATTCAACACTGTCCCACTTAACCCCTCCAAACACAGTTTATTTTGGAAAAGTGGTGGTGACTTCACCTCACTGAATACTGGCAATCAGTATAGATGTACACGTCTGTTCCTGCAGAACATGTATAATAACTTAAACTCACATATTACGGCAATATCACAGATTAATGTTTGTAATATTTTAAAATTGTTTCTGATTGTGCCTGCTACTGACAGCAGTTGTCTACAAGTCTGTTGCTTATTTCTCCATGATTGTTTGTGATGTATGCTGACATTTCAGTCATATTCAAGAAAATTATTTTGCAGATCATCACAACATGCACATACCCCCTATTGTATAAAACATACCTGTTAAATGTCCTCTCCAGTCAGTGATGTTAATATCACAACCATCCATCTACATTTGCATGTATCTTTGTGTGACAGTCACATATATACATCCTGTGTGATGTTATGAATATATTCACACAGGAGGTGTAAACAGCAATATGTACTGTGCTATGTACATGTGCTTCATTTTTTGCTACTGCCTTTTATTGGAAGTGTACATATGTTGATATATCCTATCTTGTGTACATTGCCATATTGTACATGCCCTGTTCTTCTTTCTTCATTCCTGTCATTTGTCTGTGGCCATTTTAATCAACACACTTTCTCTGCCTAGAGTATCAATATTGCATTATGTTTGCCCTTGCTGATCACTCCAGCATCAAATATTTCATTATGCAAAAACTTGTTTTAGAGTACATTGTACTGTGCACACTGTTCTGTAATGTGTTATTACTGCAATCATTGCAGTAATTTCACCCCTGGTAGTCATTGCAACTCTCCAAGCAATCTCTTAGAGCAGGTTTGCCCATAGACAAACTGTTATGTTTGTTCCCTGTCTGCTGATGCTCCTCAGCACATTTTCATGGCTGGCAACACTGTTGCTTACAAAACCGTGCTTGTATTCATGTAAGCACAATGTGAGGCATGCATATGCAATTACACTTCATGTAGACTTTGAAGCCTACACAAGAGTTTATTGAATCCCTGGGCATGTCTTATGTTTATTGTATTCATATACTTTAATGAATATGTTTTCCAAGTTAGGCAGAGGTGGAAGCAGGTCAGTTTGACCCCGGACGATTAAACTCAATGCAATTGCATACACTTTCATATATACATTTCCAATTATTGTCTATGAAAATATGTATTGGACAGTTTGATCCCAGATGATTTGACAACAGACTATTTGACTCCAAATAAAATTTAATAAAAGCATTTATTTGTAATCAATAACTAATAAACCACACAAAAATTAAATAAACACTTTTTCAATCAAATATAATATTTTAATCAGGATTTTTAAATAGTGATTGTATATATTATTTAATGTTTTAATATGTTAATGTTTATTTATTCTATTATTTAATATGTTAATATTAGTTGAATTAATAAGTTTTAACATGTTTAAAATGAAATCAATTTTAAATTTTAATCAGGAAGTTAACATGCTATTTATTATTTTAAGTTAGCCTAATAAGAAATGAGAACCAGTAGGTGGCAGAAACTAAATTGTCCTGTTTAGCTGTTATGAAACTTTACTGTAATGACTATGCTTCCTGCCTTACTTGTCATAATACTGTGTTTGGAAAACTAAACTAAGACTTTTTGCTGGGAAGAAAATCACTCAGAAGTTTATGTGCTACGCTCCTTTTAACGATAACATTTTGTGGGTAATGTCCCTTTCAAAGGCTAACAAAATGCTTTCATAAGTGTCTTTACAAGGTTGACTAAGCGTCTGCACATTGGATAATAAAATGTTATTGACTGTCATTATTTGTTGAATGTAAGCCTCTACTTTTATCTGAAAGGTTTTAGATTTTAAAGGGGGTTCTGAGCTACAATTGGGGACATTTAAGAAAATATTTTTTCTTGGATGCTTTAATGTTGGTGCCAACCTTGATGATGTAGAAATAATGCTATAATGCTAATGTATAAATTTTAAGTGAATGCTGGACTTGCAGGCTTTTGTTTTTCAGTTTGTATTTTAGATTTTTTTATTTAAACATGTAATTTTGCAATCTATTAATGCTACTAACGTTAATAACATTAATAACATTAATGTTGTTGTTGTTGTTGTTGTGTCTTTCGGCTTTTCCTGGTTAGTGGTCACCACAGCGGAACTCCGGTCCGCTAATGAATGGCAGTAGATTTACTGGGGTCAAATCAGCCAGGGTGAAATCAGCCGTAGTCAAAATGTCCAGGTCAAAATGTCCTGTACACACAGACACATATATGTATATATATATATATATATATATATATATATATATATATATATATATGTGTGTGTGTGTGTATATATATATATATATATATATATATATATATATATATATATATATATATATATATATATATATATATATATACACACACACACACACACACACACACATATATATATATATATATATATACACACACACACACACACACACACACACACACACACATATATATATATATATATATATATATATATATATATATATATATATACACACACACACACACACACACATATATATAGATATACATATAGATATAGATATATATATATATATATATATATATATATATATATATATACACACACACACACACAAATCACACACCAAAAGACCGACAACAAAATATATATATAGACACAAAACACAATACCATTACACACACACACGTAAACAACACAGTACACTATATATATATATCCACTATCCCTAACCCAAACCCTAACACTAAGGTCCGACACACACTTACCCTACCTGCACCCTAACCCTAACTCACTTACCACCCCTAACACCAAGGTCCGACACTACACACTCACCCTACCTGCACTCCTACCCCCCTAACCCCCCCCCACCACACTAACCCACAACACACTACCACTCACCCTACCTGCACCCTAACTAACCCTAACCACCCCCACCCACCCTAAACCCACCTCACTCTCACACACTACCCTGTTACCTGTCCTACAACACTAAATCCACTCTAATCGCACCACACTTACCAAGTCCGGCCGGGTTCTCACCTGTCGGTCATCTCGTTGCGGTGTTTTTTTTTCGTGCAGATTCGTGTCGTCGGTGAAATGCGATTTCGGCATCTGAAGGTGACCCATATATATATATATATATATATATATATATATATATATATGCACACCCATATATATATATATATATATATATATATATATATATATATATATATATATATATATGAGTCTACTTCTAAATCTTGAAATACTGAATGACTGACTTTCAGCATCTCAAGACTTAAATACCGGACACCCACTATACCGAAATATTACAAAACCGAATGTCACTCTACCGAAAATTCAAAATATAGAATTTTCATCAAACGACATTTAGTTCTGCAATATAACCTCCAGCACAACATAACAATCACCACCAACCCCTAATCCTATACTAAAAAAAACAAATGCACACACCTACAAAGCCTATACATAAGCAGGGGAGCAAGCTGCCCTGCACCCCCCATGTGGGGAGGCCGCGCACCCAACACCCCGCTACCTATATATACCAACTCCGAGGTCGCAGTACCGCAAAAGACATTAATAACCTACCACCACGCACCCTACACTTACTTCACACACCATCACACAAACACACACAAAAAACACATGCACTACACATTCAAAAAACACACTGCCTTCAACATTAACACACATGCACTCAACCATCTAACCCACCCAACTCCCTAAACTTCCCACAACACTACAAAACAAAAAAACCTACCCAAAACCCTTAAACACTAGCAACTTACCTGAATCTCCATACACAGCCAGATATCATCCGCCATATTTCACACCCAAACCACAATGCACCGCAAACACAAACCACAACACACCATCTCAACAGCGCATTCAATAATGCAAAACTCAGTAAAGTGCAGTTTCAGTTAACTGCACTTTTGCAATATTAATCTCTACATATTGAAACTTGATCTTTCAGTATTTTGAGATTAAGAAGTGATCCATATATATGTATGTATATATATATATATATATATATATATATATATATATATATATCTATATATATATATATATATGGGTCTACTTCAGAACATCAAAACCCGAGATCATCGAAGACCACATCATCGAGACAAAATAAATGAAAGCCCACTTCATCGACAGACCTGATCAATGACAACCTTCCCAGGTTAAGTAATCACTCAGTCAACAACACACAAAACCTAAACTGCACCATTCTAAACCCACCCAGGTGAGGAGCTTCCACCCACCCCCCCCCCCCCATACTAAGTATACCAACACTGAGATCATACTACAGTTAGGAAAAGAGCAAAGTTCACCTTCATGGCCAGCAAGTTACTTAGCCTGGGAAGATCTTCATTGATCTGGTCTGTTGATGAAGTGGGTTTTCATTTATTTAGTCTCGATGATGTGGTCTTCAATGATCTCGGGTTTTGATATTCTCAGGTAGACCTGTATATACATATATAAGTGTGTGTGTGTGTGTATGTGTGTGTGTGTGTGTGTGTGTGTGTGTGTGTGTGTGTGTGTGTGTGTGTGTGTGTGTCTGTGTGTGCGTGTGTATAATCTTAAATATTTGCTGATTCCCCTCACATTTCTGATAGCATTGTTTGTTAAAAGGTTGCTTTCTTCCGTCTGCATTCACAGATCTTTAAAGTTGGAAAAATATTTCTGTATTATCATGTCATGTGTTAAAGTGTGTACTGTAACCACAGGATAAACAATTTTCCTACACAACTTTTGTCTTCTAACTAATTAATGGGATATTGTTTCCTGTCTCCATGACTGCAAACTACATTTACAGCTTTGTTAATAAGGGCTTACTTCCTACATAGATATTGACCCTTTATCAGCATGATCATACTGCTTGCCACTTGGTTTTGACATTATCGATAATGATCATAATAGTAAGAGAGCTGGTGGTCTGATCATTGTATACTCAAAAGCTGTAAACATACCTCTCAACTGTACAAATTCTTGCAGAATGTCCAGATTTTTGCCTCATATTTGTGGTCCATTGTTCATAAAAAATGTGGTTTTCTGGCAAATCAGTGGCAAATCATTAAAGACTGAAGTTAGAAAATAATGACATACATTTGAGTTTCAGACTTCATACCCTTCAGAAAATGCATGCTAATGCAAAACATGTTATTCTATCAACTTTCTAAGTTTGTAAGAGCAATATTTAAAAATCGTCCCTATTTTGGGTGTTTGATCCAGTTTTATTTATGGCTTTGTCCAGATTTCCTGCTCTAAGAGGTTGAGAGGTATGGCTGTAAACCTTGCCATGTACCCTATACAAATACCAAACATTAATATCATTGATCTCTACTAGCTATACTTAAAATTAACTCACACAAATCAGTAACTTTAACAACGTTGTGTATATCTCCATGTGCAGAAAAATCAGCTTCTGGAGGATTATTATCATGGATAGCTGTTAACAGATTACTTGGAGCAATCATTCTAGGTGACCTTAATATTGATTGACTCAAGCATATTCACAGAACTGTTCACTCTCCATCAATCTGTTTGGATTAACACAGTTAAAATATATGTCCATAAGTACAGGTAATAGCACAGATCTATTTATACAGTACATCAGTTAATTAATTAGTAACTTTTTAATGTAAAATGCTTTACTACATAAGCAACTGAAAACAGTATATATTTAGCTACCTATGTAAAATGTATTTCTATGTTGGTAAGAGTAGCAGGAAATGGAAATTCAAAGAGAAAATATGTGCACAACATGTAGACATTTGTTGAAAGGTTAATACAGATATGCTATTTAAACATATAAATGAAATGGATAATCATGAATTTAAGTCTAAGAGAATGCAGAGAATTGTTTAAAGACAAGTGCAAAAGATATTATTTTCTCATAGAATTCGCAGAGTATAACTGGAATAACTATTTTAGAGCACATATTTTAGTATTACAACTATACTCAAACGAAAAAACAATCAATTGTAAGTTAATATGTTTCTTTTTATAAGTACATGTTCATTTATATCTATATTCGATAAATGTCTGCTTTTGATGTACTATGTTTTTAAAATGTTAGAATTGCATTCTGAAATGTTAATTGTTATTAACCATTTATTAATTAATTGCGTAATTGATATACTGTATAAATAGATCTGCACTGTTAATGATTTATAGCTTTGGTAAAAAGGCAGTCTCAAAAGCTTTGTTGTGTTTTAATAAATTTGGTGGTCTAGAGCTTTCTGTTTTTTTTTCCTTTATTATGAATAAGTGTAACAATTTAAAATTGAATTCCTTTGTACTAAGCTGGATAACAAACTTGTTATATAACAGAACCTACACAGAGCAAGCGGCAAGTGCCGCAACAGAAAGTAGGAAAGTGACCAGTGATGTCCCACAAGGCTCAGTACTGAGGTCGCTGATTTTCAGCATTCACTTTTCTGGTCTCCAGACTGGAAAACAAAACCTCTGGCTAAGTAAGTTTGCAAAAAACTGAAAACTGGGAGTTATTGTAATCTCCCCTGCTGACAACATAACACTTCCACCAGAACCTGCCATTGCAAATATGGGGGTATGCTGAAAATGGGCACAAATTAAATGCAAAAAAAAGTACAGTATTGTCACATTTGGCATACAGTCCCTCCTGTCAATATACAGCATAGACAATACCCCATTTCAAAATGAGAATGTTTCTAGGGACATTGGACCTTTGTCTGGCAGTTATCACAAAGGATTCAGGAGCTGTTAAAGAGATGACTCCTGTGATCCAACAGTTCAGGATTTGGTTCTTTCAGGCTCTATTACATAACTATATGACTCTGACCAAGTCACTTAACTAGACTGCACTCCCAGGATGTATCTGATAAAGGTGCATGGAGATTAGTGTTTTACCTTGGTTAACAATCCTTCACAAAAATAATGGGTTAAAATTCTGTCTGTTTCAATCATTGAACAGCAGCAGTAGTCATGAAAGCCTTCTACATAGCACAGCTAACTGCCAAGGTAATTATTCCAATACAGTCAGCATTGAGAGTACAATGTCCACTTGGAGTTGGACCTCATTAGACATATTAAATAACTGGAAAGATCCCAGAGATTCCTAAATAAGAAGTTTGTTGGCTTAAAGAAGAAGGATTAGAATCAAGGCCCCTAATTCAGTATCTTACATTTTATTGTGGGGAGATCAATAACTTGACTTCTATGCCATTAGGGACCATGTTACCCTGGATAACTTGAATCCACAAGTCTAATAGTTACACAAGTACGAGACCCAGGGTCCTCAGCTTTCACCATGATAGAAAGGTTCTTCCCCAAACACGTCCCCCACCTATGAGACAAACTGACCATGCAGCTTAAGCATTGTGATAAGCTCCTATCCTTCAAATGAAATATTGATCATTGGATGGGTACCCACAAATTAACCCTAGTTTGCCTGACCTAGCCCTGCTAGAAAAAGGGGGTATGTCCTAAGACTAAGCACTGACAAAGCAAAAGTGTGTATGAGACACAATTGCTTTGAAATTTCTATGATTCTTGTGATTACCCCTTCACACCTTCCTGTCATAATATTGCATGGGGTAATACATTAATCACAACTGACCATTTTCAGCCACAGCCTGGGAAAATAAAATCTCATAAAAAAAGAAAAAAAAGAAAGAAAAGACTAATCACAAAAGCTAAACAGTCTAACAAACAGCGGAATCAGAACATGCTGTGTCAAAACTGGTGACTCCACTTCCACAAGTATCTCCATCACCAGTAGAGCTCCTTACTGTCCAGCATCTATTTCTCAGAAATCTAGGCCAAAGTAGACAGCCTTTAGTTTGCTGATGATTTTTAACTGGGAGCAATCACTGAGTTCCCAAAGATGCCAACATATTGCAAGAAAGGCTAACACAAAAAAAATGACTGGTGCCAAAGTCATGATCTAAAACTAAATGCAAAAAATGCATTATTATCATTATCATAATTTTTATTTCCTTTGGCAAAATGGAATTCCCTACAAATTACAATATTGACAGCACCCCACTGAGTTCCAACCCAGTGGTACAAGATTTGGGGAACACTGGTTGATAGCAATCTGAACTACAACCACCAAAAATTGTGCTTCCACAGTGGTAAGGAAAGCCTTCTACATAGTGCACACCAATAAGCAAGGGTGTAGTATCCAGATCAAGGGATGTTATAACTCCACTGTACTTGATCCTCATCAGACCATTTATAAGGTATAATGCAGCCTTTCGCATGTACCTCACCAGACACCTGCAGCAGCTGGAGAGACCTCAGAGGTTTCTCACTAAGAAAATAGATGGACTCCAAACCATGACCTACTTGGACCAGCTGAAAGCCTTATCACTTTACTCTGTATCTTGTAGGATGCTGAGAATTGACTTGTGCCCGGCGTATAGGGCAATCTCCAACCCTGACCTAACAAGAATGCTGCACATCCACAAGTCAAATGGCACAAGAGTCATTCACTCTAGAGCAGCAAGTTATGGCTCTCAGAAATGCACACAATATTAGAGGTGAGATCTGACTATGGTTCTGTAGAATGAAGGCATTACCTCTCCATTTAAGGATTCTAGTCCTCTTAGGATACATCATTGCAATTTATTTACTGCTGCTGTTGTCTTCTGCCTTTGTTCCTGGTGGTCTAATGCAGTTGTGACCTATGTCCCTAGAACCTTCTTTTTGCTCGCAGATATTAGCTCTGAACTCTTGCATCAGCTTTCAGTCCTTCTGACATTTGAATATGACCCATCTATTTCAAACAATTCCCACTATTTTTTCTTGCCATTATTTAAGTTGAGATTATGCCATGCTATTCAGTTCAGCACCAGACCAGTGCCTCTTGGCCTAGTCTTCTTTTGTCAGACTACATACTACTACATTACTAAATATGTCTAGAGCACTTTCTAAACCTTTAGTTATCTGTGCAACAGCTCTGTAGTGTCAGTCTGGTGGTGAAATAACAATCATAATTTGTACCTGTTGACTTTTGTATTAAATGCATTCTAGCTGAAGAAGTCTTTACATGGATTTATCTGCCAGAATTTGAAATTTATATCCAGCACTGAAAAAGTAATAAATACATTTACCACTTCTTCAATGCTTAGATATGGGAATATTCTCCATTTTTAACTTTGTTCAGGTCATATGGATCAGTAGAAATATGGAACCTTGTCTTTCTTTACAGCAGCAGTCATGCTGTTCACCAACCATTTGGGCTCTAACTTGTTCTCAATGACACCAGTACTTTCCATACCTTTGATTTCCTGTTCTGCTCTAATCCTGGAAGCTCTTAGTGTTTTCACTGAAGTATGTATCACTGGCATAGAATCATCATCAATTTGTACACAATATTTCCATTCAGTCTTCCTAAGTTTGTAAATGAATCCACATGCTCATGAATGAAGGATATAACAGCCATGACATTATATGGTATTGAGCATTTGTCATGAAATATCACATCTCCCTCACTAAATACATAAAACAATGCAAATGCAATATCTAAATTCACCAACACCATTATAGTAAATAATCATAACTAAACAGCAAACATCTCTATGAATTGGTTGTGTACAATGGAAGACCTTCAAAAGTACATCATTTATCTTTATAAGGAACAGTATGAGTATTCCTTGGTTACTTCTTTTCCTTCCTATACCTGCAGTACCTGATTAAGTTACCTTTCTACAAAAAAAAAAATGCTACATATGAAGTATGCAATGATAACATCATTTACGTTCCTATAACATCTACTGTTGTAGAGACCATACAAATTTTAACGTTGACATGCATACACACACAGACGTACAAACTCACACACACACACACACACACACACACACACACACACACACACACACACACACACACACACACACACACACACTCATTTTTCTTTCATTGAACCTGCTTTCCTCAGTGCACTTACATTGAATGTGCCATTCGTCGAATTGTTCATACTTGTACTGTGAGGATCGGAAAATTTTCCCTTTCCCCACTGTAGTACGATCTTGGAGTTGGTATATATAATTAGTGGGAGGTGTGGGGGGCTGAGCAGAGTTCAATGAATGGCATTTTTGATGAAATGCCATTCGTTGAAGTATCACTTCAATGAAGTGAAATAGATCCCATTATATTCATACTCAGTCATTCTTAATTAGAATCCAGAATTTGGAAACTTTTTTTTATTGTTCAGAAATCTTGCCTGAAAATGTAGATTTTTTTCCACAACCTCTACTGAAAAGGATTTTGACATCTCTGTAAACAAAATCAAATAACTGCATATATATACATAAAATGAGAGTATATTTCTAAACAATAGCTGCTTCTGGAAATCTTAATATGGTTGTAATAACATCAGAAAAGATGTTATGTTAAGCTTCAGTCTTGAACTTTTCAGCATACCGACTGCCCTAGAGTTACATGGATGGAATCCCATAGAATAGCTGTTATCATCAGTTCATCTGTAAAGAGGGAACAGGAACAGACACATACCCAACTCTGGGTTCTCTTGGTTACAGAGTCATGGTACCTAGTAAATCTCTTAGGAAAAGCCAAACGAGCCTTGAAAGCTTGAGACAAGGAATGAAAGCATACAGTAATGTTTACGTATTAATAACTGCAATGAAGAAGTAAGTATGCCACAAGCAGTAAATACCTCCTGATATGAATGTAAAGAAATGGACAGTGAAACCAATTTTGAGAACTTGCTAATGTTGTAATACAGTCAAGCAGCATCCACATGTAACTTTGTTTTTACTAGATATAGATTTCTGTCAACAAATATCCATCAGACCCATAACATAAAGAACTAGAAGGACTGATTAAGCCTGTTATGCAGGAATGATGCTCTTACTCAAGCATGTACTCACACAGCTCTGCTATGTCCATTATAAGGATCATCCCTGTGGGAATTCATGGCGTAGTTGATATTGTACCAATCACAGTGCTTTAGTTCCTGTCTGTGGGTGAATGTTCTAAAATATTCCCTTTAAAACAGCCACTGCAAAACCTGATCTACTTGTACACAAGATACCAAGCTCATAGTTTTCAGAAAAAAATCATGTTTATGTCTAAGTAGCAGCACCACAGATATTTTGGTCAAATGTATCTTAAAGAAGGCTTCCGTCATGGTCACTGACCTGCTGCAATTGGGTCAAAGCTCTCAAACATCTTGATGTAGTTGCAATAATAAAATGTAATGTAGTTGGCTAATACTTCAGAACATGTCATTCCATTCATAAATGAAGTTTGGTAACAAACCAAGTTGTCCCAGGACATCTTCATGGAGGGGCTAGGTTGATATTAAAGGGAGTTAAGTGGGTTGGGAAGGTGAAAGGGTTAAGTGGTGGCAGGGATGGTTGGGAGAAAATGAGATAAGGATGGGGAGGGGCTTAAGAGATTTAGTTTAGTGTAGCTGGGTAAGCAATCACATTTTGGTGTGAACTTGCTACAGCAGGTTTTCGTACATGACGACCTAGGGTGGTCAGTTGGGCCTTGGAGAGGTGACTGTGGAGGAGGTGAGTGGTGTTCAAAGGTTGGTGTTAGTGGTGTTTTTTTATTTGGGGGTGGTGGTCTAGTATTCCTTTTCAGGGATTCAGGTTGGTAGAGAGGGAGTTATGATTTCAGCCATTCGGCTATAGGGGTTTGGGTGGGGTAATTTTGCAGGCCTGTCTGTCAGGAGGGTCTTGCTACCACTGATGGTGGTGATTTTGGCAGCTTGAGTTAGTTTGGATTGCTGGCCTGGTGTGAGTGGTGGGTGGACTGGTCCTGGTTTTGGGGTCTTGGGGGCTCGGTTGGTTGCTGCTCAGTTTTGTGCGGTTTTCCCCTCTGTTACAGCAGGTGGGTTTCATGATGGAAGGTTTTCCCGGGTGCTGTGCTGGCCTTCTGGAATAGATAAATTATTTATAGAGGTAATGCCTTTTTTACCGTGACTTGCTTCTAGCAAAAATAAGTGTTATGGCTAGGGTCCTTTTATTGCTATACTGTGACACAGCTTCTCAGTTTTGTTCCAAGGTAATAGCCAGCATGAAATTCTAAAAGGCTAAACAATGTTAAGCAAAGCAGTGTTGTCATACTCAAGAATAGTGTAGCTGGGTAAGCAATCACATTTTTGCGTGAACTTGCTACAGCAGGTTTTCGTCCATTACGACCTAGGATGGTCAGGTAGGCCTTGGAGAGGTGACTGTGGAGGAGGTGAGTGGTGTTCAAAGGTTGGTGTTAGTGGTGTTTGTTTATTTGGGGGTGGTGGACCAGTGTTCCTTTTCAGGGATTCAGATTGGTAGAGAGGGACAGTTTTGTGTTATGGTTTCAGCCATTTGGCTATAGGGGTTTGGGTGGGGTGATTTTGCAGGCCTGTCTGTCAGGACGGTCTTGCTACCACTGACGGTGGTGGTTTTGGTAGCTTGAGTGTGTTTGGATTGCTGGCCTGGTGTGAGTGGCAGGTGGACTGGTCCTGGTTTTGGGGTCTTGGAGGCTTGGTTGGTTCTTTTATTGCTATACTGTGACACAGCGTTAAGCAAAGCAGTGTTGTCATACTCAAGAATAGTGTAGATGGGTAAGCAATCGCATTTTGGCATGAACTTGATACCCACCCACCCTCCCTTTTTTCGTTGGTGGGTTGGAGGGATTAGGGTTATTTATCGGTGGGGGTAGGCAGAGAAGAGGGATAGTCTTGCCCTCTTCTGTTCCCCCTCTGGTGTCTGGATGTTCATTTCAAGGATCTGGGGAAAGGAAAATGAGCAGCTGGAGGAAGCTTGCTGAATAGATAAGCAAGCTGAAGTAAAGATGCTGCTTATCTGGTAGAAGGTAATTCAAAGAATGGTGTCTGATGTGATATGGGATGCTGCTTCATTAGTAAAGTAAGCAAGCAGAGATATGGACCCTGCTTGTTGGGCAGGGTGAGTACGTACGCTGCTCTGATTAACATTGCAAAGATGGTGCTTCATAAGTAAAGTAAGCGAGCAGAGGTATGGACGCTGCTTACTGGGGCAGGGTGAGTAGTTACGCTGCCCTGATTAACATTACAAGGATGTTATGCTGTGTTTAGAATCAATTATATTATGAAGAGTTGTAATTAATGAATTGGTGAAAAAAGTTATGTTATGGAAATTTAATAAAGGTCGTCAAATGTAATTTGGTATGATGTGTTTATTGAAGGGGACCGGGACAAAAGAAGCAATCAGGTGATCAACTGCGCTATGTGCTTCCATGCAATACATAATTCATTCTTGTTTGTTTTATTTATTTTAGGAAACAAGGCAAACAGCTTAAGAGATTGCAGTAAAGACACCTTAGGAATTCTCTTAGGCATGAAGGAGAGATTTGCTAATAACAGCATCCTATTTCTGAGTATGTCTTTTTTTTTTTTTTTTTTTTTTTGCTAACTGGAGAAGCCCACTAGTCACAGCAGGCAAATGAAGACTGAAAGAATCAGACTTTGAAGTACAAGAAGCAACTTAATAACATGTAACATGCCGTCGGCTTAAGACTCTTAGCAAAATGTCATGATATGCCACTACTTGCAGCTCAGAAATCCAGGTTGGCATTGCTGCTACAAGTAAAAGAAATATCCAGAAAATATATTATAAGTATACTGTACTGATAGGGTCAAATGTAGGAGTCATTCGTTATTTTCAGTATTTTTATCCCATGCATTGTTTAAAAACAAGCGGAGAGGTTGTACCAGTTAAAACATGTGCAAGCTAAAATAACAAGTAAGTACTCCATGACTGATGAAAAACCCAAGCTTTCATTGATTAAAGAGGTGATATGCTCTATGAACTAAGGAAATTGCCAAATATCAGCTACATTTTTCATACCACTGAGAAAATATGACCTATGTAGGTTAGATTTTCTTGTAATTTGTCTCTTAGCTTTCCTTAAGCTAGACATTACCTCTATATGAAAAATGGTGAATTGGAATTAAACTGCACTTCTCTAGTATGTTAGATTAAAAATCTGAAGATTTAAATGCAAGACCCTGCCTTGTTTTTAGACACCAAGTCTGTTGAGCAGAGACAAAGTTAATGAAGAAAACACATTGGCTGTATTACAAGAATGGAACATGGTTTTCTGGGCCAGTGTGTGTGTTACAGGAATGAAGATTATCTCTTTAGGAACACTCTTAGGTTTAAAGGAAGTGCTAGGAATGCATGCATTAGGTCCTGACTTGAACATTTAAGGTACTGGATGTCATTGTTCCCTACAGAAGAAACATGAAACAGTATAGGACAGGACACTGGATGATTCAGGCAACAGATGAACATTTCAGATCAAGAAGAGTTACTAACTGTGTCAGTATCAAGAAGACATTTATATCCAATTGCTTCCTGTGTAGCATTGAGTCATCCTGCTCACACTGTCTGCCATGATATTCTATTGGCTTCCAGTTCAAATTCCCTGGAAGGTAAGATTAATCTGAAGAGATTATTTTTAAGTGATCATACTAAGTGTGGAAGGATTGAAAACGTGGAGTCTACCTATTGCTATAAAAAACACTAGGTTTGGGCAGTCTGTCATCTGGTAATTCAACTGAAAAGGTGCTACTGATCCTAAAGGATTATACACAACAGAGGAGGTCCACAAGCCTACTCAGTAATATCTGTAATCAAGGTCTGCTTAGTGTTGCAGCTAAAAAGAAAACAAAATCTTGTCTCAACCCAGATGGTAGAGATCATAGGTCCTGTCCTTCCTATACTTTCCCATAAATCAGCTAATGTTCCCTGAACTCCAGGAATTAAGCATTCTTATTCCAAAAACAGTGCAAATGCTACTATAATTTTTGCGAGTGAAATCTGGACTTGGGTTGTATGAAGATGATTGAGGTCATGTAGAGCAGAATCTGTAAGAATTCATGTGGCATTTGTCATTATTGCTGAGAGTATGAGAAAAATACATCATTACCTACATCTAGTCCTGAAAATAGAATAAAGGTACAGATTGTTGTGCTCAGAACAGCTCCCAAGAATCTGTCTGACAAAGAAGTAAGTCTGATTTCTGGTAATTAAGAGAGGTCTTCAAGATTTGAAAGCATTGTTGTGCTTTCTGTATGGCCACTTGTTGAATCTCCTGAGAATAAGCCTATACAATTTCTCATAGCTGGTATAAACCTATACTATTATTCTTTAATCGGTACAAAGGGAATCTTAAATCATATCCACTATCTTCCTTCTAAGGAGCACTAGGTGACTAGCTCAGGGAAGCAAAAGCTGATAAAGAGCTGACTGGATCTGACATTTTAGAAATCGTGCAACTGATCCTGATGCTGGGTGGTATAAACTTAACCTATGAAGAATATTTCTATTTTTGCAATATGCATGCAATTATTAGATACTTTATTTTTAACTATGAAGAACCTTCCTCTAATTGGTCAGGAATCATAGATAAGTTGCACAGAATTTATGCATGTATTTATTTATTTTATTTGTACTGTGTTTATTGGATTATTCCCACTAGACCAATGGCCTCTGTTAGAGGAGACCTGTGGTGATATTCATACTAACTAGAAGAACTTTGGTAAAGTATCTAGGAACTTCCTCTATGCCTTTTGATAAGTGCAATTAGATCTTTTACATCTACTTGAGTGAACACCAACTCGGGCAGACAGGACCTTGGTTTAACATCTCATCTGAAGGATGACAAACACAGGAGTGCAGTACCAACCCCCATGCTCAACTGCAGTGTTAATACAGGAAAAATGAATCCATCTAGCTTGTGTGGGAATAGAACCTCAGTTTTCTGTATTAAATGTGAGTGCCCTACCTGTTGAGCTACTGAGACTGTAAAATTAACTCATTGTCTCTCTCATCTTCACCAAGGAGTCTGAATGCAGTGTATTGTCCAAGCTTGTGATCTCCACTCTCTTAGCATGAGAAAAGCAAATAATCTCAACCACTACATTTTCCCCATCTCCAGACACAACTTGCCAGCAACTGGGAAGTTAATTAGAACCAGGTCAGCTCACTCACACTAAGGGCTCTAAAACACTGTGATATGGAATCAGATTAAATTATAGTTTTGTAGTGTCTGACTATTGAGTAACAAAAGATTTGCTTTACATATTCAAGTATTTGCCCGTTTCTTCTAGATGTTTTATTTTTTTTCAAAGAAAGTTTAAATAAAAGTGCTTTATCCCGAGGGGGCATATAGCAAATGAGCTCTCACCAGAGGGGCATATAGAAAATGAGCCCTAACAATTTCTGCAAAAATCCAAGACTGTAGAAAGGGAAATGTGCATACCACTGTTACTGAATCCGATAATCCAAAGTAAGAATGCACACATGCACATGCATGTACACACACACACACACACACACACACACACACACACACACACACACACACACACACACACACACACACACACACATGCACACACACTAGTAATCGTAGCTTAATCACACTTAATAACAATTCCTTTGACTTACTTATCTGCAGACTAAGACATCAATATCTGTCATTGTCTTTTTCAATGAAGCACCCAGAATATCTTGGGCTAGTTTTCCCTGTTACTGCAATAAATTAGTTTAACAATAAATAGCCTATGATGCTGAAATTACTGAGAGATCTGAAAAATAATCAAAATACCAATTTCTTTCATGCTGTGTGATTTAAAAGGTATAGAAAAGAACCACTGGCCTCTTGTTTTTTCATACAGTGATTTTTCTTGTTGTTGCATCTTTTTGCATGTTAGTGTTCTTTGTAAAAACGGCTTGTGAATCACACTCCAAGGAAAGTACTTAGGAAATATCTGAAATGAATCAATAACTAGAAAGAGTACTAGCAGCATAGCCTGTAGAAGTTTCAACAGTTTATCATATTTACTCCTGGCAGAGGACAAGGCCTTACAAGCCATCTGGAATGTTCTTTCATTAGGTTTATGGTTACAACAAAAGAGGCATCTCCTGCTGGGAACATTGTGAATAAACTAAGGCATCATCATTTTCATCTGAACTAGATAAAGGAGGGGTGAATTAGGAAGCCTGCTTCTCTGATGCTTTGGATTACCAGATTTAGACTGTTGTTACAAAGATGGAAGCAGCACTGTTTGCAGCATCATTTCGTTATAAACCTGGTATAATCAAATGCAAATCCAACTCTGATGCCTTGGAGATCATACCTGACTGTCAGGTACCTCTGTCTTGAATTGTGCTTATATTAGACATCTTCTCTCCATAGCAATAAGCTGGACATTGAACAGGAATCCTTCTTGCTACCATTATCTAGACTGTAGATGTCAGCACAGCTACAGAAGGAGGTTCAGTAATAGCGACAAGTGAAATGCAAAGAATATTTATTGTTTTATGGGGAAGTACAGGAAATGGGTGCATATGATAATTTGAGCATCTGGGTTGAAAGTAGGCCTTTTTGCAATAATTTGAACCTCAAGAAAATCACTTTTTAGTAAAGCTTACTAGAAATGTCATGCAAAATATACAAAGAAAAAACAAACACATTTTTAGCAGAATTTAAACTGCACTATTATGCACTAAAATAACTAAAATGCTGTATTTCTCAGACTGTATTCACATCTTGTTCTGGAGAAAAGACCAAGATTTGAGAAAGTTAGTGAGCTGAGCATTCTGCATAGTAAAGAAGCCTGTGTTGGGAGCATAGCTGTTATATCCTTATAGGATACTTTTTCTTACAGCCATAGCTTGAGAGTGGAGCTATGCATCCCTATAGCATCTGATTACTGAAAAGACCTAAGTAGAAGACTGGATTTCCATCATTTTATAAAATATTTTGATAACTCACTTGCATAAAGAAAAATATCACATTATAATCAACAGGCTCACTACTGAATACAAAGAATAATAGTGGGTTATTAACCTCTATAGTGCACCATATTGATCACCTAATATGCAGGATATATGTTTTCTGCCATATATTCAGAATACTTAAAATATGTATAAACAAAACTCAGTACTTTAGTCTGGTGTCCTATAATAACATAGTTTACGTGCAATATGTTTCAGAAAATGGCTTTAATATATAGTTTACATAACTGGATAAATTGAAAGCAGTGTTTTCCAAATATTGTTCAAAAATAGAAAAATTCTTTCTTCACAAAGCAGCATGAGGACATTCTGAATTTTATAAAATATCAGATAGCAATAAAACAAAAGAGTAGACCTATAAGCATTAACCTGAATGGTTATTTTTAATATGACCTTATTATAAAATGAGGTAAATGTCAGCTCCCCTACTATTCCTCAATACATCTTGAAAGGATAAGATGCTCAGAGACAGAAAATCTTTCTTCTTGTACAAAATAAAGCAGTTCAGCCCATCCTGTCTCTTTAGAATGTGTACTAATATTGCAATGATGTATAGACATTTTTCCAATTTCAGAAATCTGGAACATCTAATTTATTTCTAGAGGATGGCTTTGTTTGAGGTTTGCACAGAGAAGAGAGCTGTGGGTTCTTTCCAGTTCAAAGTAATAGCTGCCTGTCTGACACATATGACAAACTTTTACATCCTTGTTTCCCTTTTCAGAATAATCAGTAGTATGGATAGTCTACTAAGACCCAGTTCACTTGTAATCTCAAACTCTTCATTTTCAACTCCTGGAGGATTTTCTCAGCCTCCATTAAATGCCTGTTTAAAAGACACATGAAAAGCAGTATCTTCTCATGTCCTAACGCCATTCCTATTTTATCCACAGCAGTAAGGGGAGCATGATGACTATATGCAGACTTGTTTGGGAGAGATTAAAAAAAAATAAACAAAATGAAGCAATTTTCATTGTATTGTCCCAATTTATTTTCCAAAAAGCCTAATTAAACATTTTCCAATTCATAATCAAAAGCTTTCTCCCTCAATAGGATTCAATAAACTTTGTGTAAGATTCATGTGATGCCTACATGGAGTTTACATGTTTGCATGGTGAGCAGCAGCAGTGATTACACATTCATGTTGCAGACCACATTTAAATGTAAATAAGCAGGGCTTCATGGCAGGCAGCAGTGTTATTGGCCATGAAACCGTGTAAAGCAACATGGAGAGCAAACTTATGTAACTTAGAGCACAGTAGGTTAGTGCCACAAAGGGTTTATCATACAGCAATGTATATAGTCCAAACACAGTATGGGACAGTGTATACAGTACAGAGTACTGAGGAATCCAATTATAGGAATTCTGTACAAAAGTTTTTTAAATGACCTGTAAGGGTACATGTAGTGTCATTTAAAATAAATAGCCAGGGGAGGTATGTGTATTAAATAGGACAAACAAATTAATTGTAGAAATAAGCACAGGGGAAGAGGACAGGTGAAACAGCATAATGCACAGCAGATGGAGTCATGTAAATGGAAGACAGTTGTAGTAGGAGTACTAATCACATATTAACATGGCACAATGAAAATGTATATTATGTGACTGTCAGACAAGGTGACATAACAATGGAGAAGATGTCTTTGTGATTATAAGCATCCTAACACCAACAACAGAGAGGATGTCAATCAGGGATGGGTGCACATTGTGATGTCATGCAAAATGATTTGCTTGAATATGGCTGTAATGTCAGCAGAGTTCTCCAACAAGTGGGACACAGTTACAGGCTCATGGATGACAGTAAAAGAAGCATGTATAATCATAGACAATATCAGAATAATTTTACTTTACCTTTCTGCCAAACTCAAACTCCCATTTACCATCTCTGGAGCTGTGCTGATACCATTTCAAGGATTTGTAGTTCTTTTGTGCTAATTTCACGAATAAAAGCCCTGCATCTCCTCATTTTCTAATCACTTAAAGACAAAACAATCAAAAAAACCTATAGAAATCCCCAAGCACCTCGCGCTCCATGGCTTAGGCAACTACATGATTGTGGATCCTGCTGCTCTACCAATCCTGTTAAGTTGCTTATGTATAAAAGCCCTGCATCTCACCATTTGCCAATCATTTAAAGACACAAACAATCAAATAACCTACAGAACTCCCTGACACCTCCCACTCTACACCTGATTACTTTGGAAGTTTAGGCAACTACATAACTGTAGATCCTGCTGCTCTATTGTTCCTGTTAAGTTGCTGATGGATGTTTCATAATTTGTTTCTTGCAACTTAATAGTATTTTGCCCACCTACAAACTGACCAATCTCACATCACTGAGGCAAAACTATCCTTCATCCTCCAATCCTCCAGCTTTTTGATTACTGCCCTTTTTCTCTCCATTATGTAAAGTTACTTTTCTGAGAGCTATTTTCTGCCCATAACCGTTGGCATTTTTCTGAATTATAACCCGCCTGTATGCCCTACAATCATGTTAGTTCTACTGACGTTTGCCTTATTATGTCATTTGTACCTCACCCACACACTAATTTTACACGTACAGACCTGAAATATAATTCCATTAAACCTTGCTTTGTCTCTTATCACTTTCACTCCCTCCGTATCTTAACTTTTATTCTTTTCTTTGCCTTCTCCCATATAGCTCTATTCATTTTACTGAATCCACTCCCATTCCATGTTCTAACAATCTATACTGCCTTTCCCCTCACAAATCACTTACTTGTTGATTACACACTATAAACACATATGTCAAATATGTGGTTAAAGCGACCCTTACTCACAGGGAGTTTTTTTTGCAGTAGAAAGGCAGCTGCACCTCACCTCCCCAGCCTGCTCCATTGACCCATGCTCTGCTTGGCTTCACTCCGCTCCCCTACCCTACCCCCATTTACACCCACCACCACTTCGATTACATTTATGCATTCAAAAGCTCCTCCCGTAATTACTCCCTGATGAATCCCAATCCATCTCCCATTTTCTATTAACAATCCTCCACCTAACAATCTGAGCTGTTACAGGATACATTACTTAGATATTGCCATTATCACTCGTCCCACACCCCCACATACATTTCAGTCTTTCCTCATGCACCCAACTTAATTTTCTTCTTTATCATTCCTTTATCTTAAACACCACAAACTGTGACAAACAAAAATTATTACTAGCCTCACCATATTCATGTTTGCAACCCTAGTACTACTAGCACTTACCAAAGTCCTGAGACACTCACAAATCAACTTACCCCCAAAATCACCCACTCTTTTGACTCACTATGAAAAGCATGCCAATATTTTCTCAAAAATATCACCTAGCCTAATTGAACCAAACATTCTGCACATTTCTAAGTGAAAAATTCCATCTTCTTCCATAAAACCCATTTTACAACTTTATCATACCTTACTTTTGTGTAAAGCACTCACCTATAACAACCATTAATCCCCTCGTCTCCTCAACCTAATTCAATGTGGTGATGCCCACTCCAATCCTGGACCTTCTTAGTACTAGTACTATCACCAATCACCTCTTTCAAGAATATCTGTTACTAAGTCACCTTAAACATACATAGCATTTGCAACAAAATAACCAAATTTCATTCCTGGCTCACATAATACTCCCCAGATATATAAGCTGTTACTGAAACCTGATTAAAACTGCACATCAAAGACACCAAAATTCTGCCACCATGATTTAACATTCTAAGAAGTGATAGAATCAATAAAAAAGCTGGAGGAATGGTCTTAATTTAAAACAGTACATATACAATTCTACCTCTCTCCAAACCAATTCCCACATTTAGTAATGCTGAAATTCATATTGCATCATTAAGGATAAACAACACAAACAACTTTGTATTACAGTAGTTTACATACACTCAGGCCAAAACATTTTTATACTTGAAGACATTTTTCCTTTATATCTGAAAATATCAACAGCTCCTCCCCTAATTACTCCCTGATGAATCCCAATCCATCTCCCATTTTCTATTAACAATTCTCCACCTAACAATCTGAGCTGTTACAGGACACATTACTTAGATATTGCCATTATCACTAGTCACCCCCCCCACACACACACACATTTCAGTCTTTCCTCATGCACCCAACTTAATTTTCTTCTTTATCATTCCTTTATCTTAAACACCACAAATTGTGACAAACAAAAATTATTACTAGCCTCACCATATTCATGTCTACAACCCTAATACTGCTAGCACATACCAAAGTCCTGAGACACTCACAAATCAACTTAGCCCCAAAGTCACCCACTCTTTTGACTCACTATGAAAAGCATGCCAATATTTTCTCAAATATATCACCTAGCCTAATTGAACCAAATGTTCTGCACTTTTCTAAGTGGAATATTCTATCTTCTTCCATAAAACCCATTTCACAACTTTATCATAACTTACTTTTCTGTAAAACACTCACGTTTAACAACCATTACTCCCCTCATCTTCTCAACCTAGTTCAATGTGGTGATGCCCACTCCAATCCTGGACCTTCTCACATAGCATTTGCAACAAAATAACCAAATTTCATTCCTGGCTCACACAATACTCCCCAGATATAGTAGCTATTACTGAAACCTGGTTCAAACTGCACATCAAAGACACCAAAATTCTGCCACCATGATTTAACATTCTAAGAACTGATAGAATCAATAAAAAAGCTAGTACATATACAATTCTACCTTTCTCCAAACCAATTCCCACATTTAGTAATGCTGAAATTCTCATTGCATCATTAAGGATAAACAACACAAACAAATTTGTATTACAGTAATTTACATACACTCAGGCCAAAACATTTTATACTTGAAGACATTTTTTTCTGGATATCTGAAAATATCTCCAATGAAACAATAATCATGGGAGATGTCACTATCAATTGGGAAAACGTATCCACTGACTCACCAGCAAATAGTTTTGACCTCCATGGCTTTACACAACTCATCACCACCCCCACTAGAATACAAAACAATAGTAACATTGGCTCTACCCTAGATTGGATCCTTGTCTCTGAAACCCACAAGTACTCAAATTCCAAAACACTTCTTAATTTCTTAAGTGACCACCTACCTGTATACACTTATAGAACCGCTCTCCAAAAGCCTAAAACCCACACCTACAAAACATCCAGAAACCTAACAAACCTTAGCTAAGATCTCTTTAATAGTGGCTTCAGTTGATCGAACTTCCAAAATGCTGAATGGTATATAGCCAAGATCTTATAATCGATATTTCGGAAGTTCAAAATTAAAATAAAAAAATGTTTTTGTTTGTTTTTTTTTTTTGGAAGTGGGTAAGCCCCCCTGCACCCCCACACCCCCTGCTACTTAAATATACCAGCTCTGAGATGGCACTACATTGAGGAGAATGGTAAATGTCCCATTCCACAATATATGGCAATCTCCAGTCACTCTGTTTGAACTTCCGAAATATCATTTGTATGGTCCCGGCCACATAACGTTCGGCATTTTGGCAGTTTGATCAACTGACGGGATTCCTTAATAGTATATTAAAATCATTCAACTGGTTCATACTAAAAGTTTTACCCTAGACAATACTGTCATCTATTTCAATAAACTATTTTTAGAGTCTCTTAACAACTTAGCCTCTCTCAGAACAAAAAGAACATAAGTAAACCATGCACCCTAATTAACCAAATCCACTAACCAATATTTCAAAGCAGAGATAAAGCTTGGAAAGATTGACAAAAAAAATAAAAAAAAAATATACAAATTTACAGATCTATAGGCAGCTATGAAGCAAAGCAAAAAAAATCAGTAAATGCTGATAAAAACTTATTTTACACAACAACTAGGCAACCACAAAACCCATTCAAACATTTTTGGAAAACCATCTCATCATTTCTTACTTCTGGATCCACTCAAAATCCATCACCAGCTACTGGCAAAACACCAACAGAAGTTGCTAATATGTTTAGTACCCATTTTATAGACAGCATAACTAAATTAGTTACAGGCTCTAAGTCTATCACAAATGATAACTGCACAGATAATATCATTCCTCCCCTCTCCCAAACATCCATTAAAGACATAACTTATTCTCTCCCTTGCCAAAATACATCAACATCTAACACTCAGTGTCCTCCCTTCTCTCTACAACCTGTATCCACTACATTAATATGTAAACTTCTTCCAAACTAAGACCATCTTCTGCCTTAATCTATTCCTTATTTTGTCAGCATACTTATCAATTGATCCATCAGTGAATCCCAACTCCCAAACCTTTAGAAGAGATCTATAATAACCCCTCTTCACAAAGGAGGTAAATCAAATGAACTAAAAACTACAGACCCATCTCTATATTACCCCCTCTATCAAAACTACTTAAAAAGTGTGCACACTTGCAATTACTAAACTACCTTATCACTACCAAACTTCTTACACCCACTTAACATGGATTTAGGGCCACGCACAGCACAACAACTAGCCTCATCTCCATTACTGATATAGTAAACAAAGCCAGGGGCTCCGGACAGTTAGCTTCCAAAATATTACTAGATCTGTCAAAGGCCTTTGACATGGCATCACATGACAAACTTCTACAGCAACTCTTGTCCCTAGGATTTTCAGAACCATCCCAACAATTGTTTAACAGCTATCTAAGCAATAGACAGCAATATGTTAAATGGCAAGGTTACCTATCACAATACCAGACTAACAAAACAGGAGTCCCACAAGGGTCCATACTTGTACCCCTCCTGTTCAATATCTTCAACAATAATCTACACACTGCCTCCTTACATAGCGCATTAATTGAATATCCAGCAATTCCACCATCATCTCCTCATCCAACAACATTGCAGACCTTCTGCAAGTAACACAAAATGTCTTTACCTCAATATAATCTTGGCTAAATGAAGCACAGTTACTGCTTAAGCCCAACAAAACAAAACTTCTACTTTTTACTCCCAAAACATTCTCATGTGAATTACTCCCAAAACATTATCATGTGAATTTAAAAGTTACTCTTAAAACAAATAGAGATTGAAGTTGTATCACATGTTAAGCTACTAGGTATCATCATAGTCAAGAAACTCACATTTGAACAACATATACATAACGTTATTAAAAAAACACTTCAAACTTGGAACATTCTACAGACGTAAAAACGTCATGGATCCCTCTACCAAAAGAATGTTAATCAGTACCTCCTTGATACCCTCTTTAATATACAGAGCTCCTATTTTCACCAACATCCACTTGTCCCTAAAAAAATAAACTTCAATCCTGCTACTACAAGATCACCAAATTTGCCACAGACTTTTCATACCGCTCCCACCACTGCAGTTCTTATAGAGTTAAAGTGGCTTTAACTCCCACACCATCTCGACAAACTGTAAATATCTATCTCACATAAAATAATATACAAACCAGATTCCTGTCTCACCCTAACATCTATTGTGCACATTCCTACTGTAACTCTCCTTTCATTAGACAAACAACTAAGTGTACACAAACTTAATAGAAGAACTGGTCAGTGTCTTTAATCCTATGTTATAGCTAAACTATGGAATGTTTACAAGAACAAATTACTAGTACAGATAATTCGAAGAAATTAAAGATTACACTAAAAAACGCCTTCTTAACTCACACACCTGCCTATGCTCTAAAACAAATATATAACCCACACCTCTCCCTCTTAACTTCTCAGAGTCATCTTTTTCCCAAACATTTATTCCATCATGCACCTATGCCCCTTTTCTTTCTTTTTACTCACTCACCTCCAACTACCTCCTACATACCTAATCCATAACCCCCACTAGCTCTTATCTTAAAACTCCCTCCTGCCCCCATTTCTCCTACTTTTCTACTGACTTATTACTTAACTCATGTCTCAAACATCCAACATCTTATCCTTACTTTCTCCTCTAGCCCTCCACCTCATTACCACTATTAATGTCCTTCAGTATAAACCACCTTCACCTTTTCCAGTTACTATCAAACATTTATTAGATTACTTATTCTTGAATCTGCTTATAATCTACCAGCAAATATACTTTTTACATATGTCTTTCATTTATATGTTGTGAAACAGACCACAGCTCTTACTGCAAGTGCTATTTCAGCACCTCCATCGTAACTCATGTACGAGTTATTGTAACAAATTTGCAATTTTACATACGTTTTCTTTTATATATATGTAATATCTTTACTATGTTAAATGTTATTATTAAATATTACTGGAGCATTTCTCCCGGGACCTCTGCTGAAAATGGGTTTTTGACCCAGTTGGACTTTCCCAGTCACCTAATTTCAATAAATAAAATAAATAGCTAAATAAATAATACCCCCAATAATCCCAAGTCTCTGACATCACATTTGTAATTCTGAATGATCATAGATGTTTCTGGATTAACACACTTGTACAACTATTATGACATGTCAGCAAACTATGAGGGAAATCAAGCACACCGGTCTGACACTGTAGCATCTGCTGGAGGTGTTAGGAGGGACACTGCTATACCTGTATGTGATAGCATGATCAATACAGTCTAGTTGACTGGTGTGTATGGTATACACACACACACACACACACACACACATATATATATATATATATATATATATATATATATATATATAGCACAGTTCACACTGTCACAAATGTAACGCATGCCATCAATGTTGTCAAGCAGCTATGTACGTTTTGCATTAACGGAACAGTTATTACACATGCATTTAGTATACCACCTTGAGGGGCATTCCAAACCATCAGACAGTAATGTTTATGCAACAAAAATAATACCTAGGTATGGCCAATTAGATGAGTAAGAGCTCACTGTGGCAAAGGTGGTGCTCTTCAGCTACACATCACTGGAAAATGTGTAGGGGGGTGCATGAAGAAGGTGCATTGTACTCAGTTATTGATGTGCTGTAGGCTGTGACTTATGGACGCATTAGGGCCTTTGATGTGGATGTCCTGCACATACTCAGTAGTTGTGTTACATGCAAGGGAGTAGTCACCACTGTGGCCACATACCATCTACTCCAGGACACAGTCTGCTTATAGGGTGTGATGTCTACATTATCAATGGGTTTTGCATTTGTTTCATAATGTAATGAATACCCCATGTTTTTGTTTCAGCTCATGTGTTGTCATGGCTGTGGCAGCAATCTTTGGTGTGTGTTAATACTGGCTGTTTTATTCTAATATCACATTTGGAGTCAATAATTGCCCACAATCTGTAGTCCTTCAGACAGCTGTTTGGACACTGGTTGTGTATGTCATTATTGATGTCTATGACTTAAATAATGGACAGAAAAAGGCCTAGCTAACAACCCTGATGTTTGGACCTGGTCACTGGACCTGAGATATAGGACACTTCACACATTTCAACATATGTAGATGCCACGTATGTGATCCAGTGGTCTACCCACTTGATGATATAGGTGTTTATGGCCACATCTGGCAGTGTTGAGTGAATACCTTAGTGTGGATTCCTGTCAAATGTCTTGGCCTGGTCAAGTTCCATGAGATGATAGTGCTGTCATCATGCATGCTCTCAATGACCTCTTTGATAACATCTAACAGATGGAACAGATATGGATGAGCATTAACAACTCACACATGTCTCCTGCACACAGTCGGGATATTACTAGTGTCCATTTAGAAAAGGTCCATGATGACATGTTGGTCTACCTCACAGATGAAGAGAGCCATGATGTGTCTATACATGCATGCATCAGATGCTATCCACCCCACCCACTGACTCAAATGGATGCATGCTGATGTATACCCTTCTACGGGAACATAGTCCATCTTGAGGGTGTGTTGAAGTGTGTATCCAACTGTGTCCAGTAGGTGTATGTTCTGAGTCATGCTATAGGTGATCTGTGATGTACTCACAGCCCATTGATTCTGTGTGATAGACGTGGATGAAGGTAAGATAGTGCATACTGCCTATCTTGATTTAGCCTAGTGTTTGGACACAATCCCCCACTCAGGTATTATTGAGAAACTATCCCAGCTGAGGATTAACCCTTATGTCACTAAATGGTTACCCAATTGGTTCACTGATAGAACACATACTGTGAAAGTTGGTAAATGCACATCTACCGGTAGAGCTCTCACCATTGGTGTACCCCAAGTATCTGCGCTGGGCCATTTACTGTTTGGAATTTATTTCTCAACAGTTCAGGCTAAAGTATATGGCCTTTGTCTAACCAAGTTTGCTGAGTCTTGCATATTGGATGCAATCATTGAGTCCGCCAGTGATGTTAACATACTGCAGAAGGAGGTAACACAAACAAATGACTGGTGCCAAAGCCACATGGTCTGCCAATAAATGCAAAAATGCGTCATTATTTTGGTCTTCTGCAAAGTGGAATTCCCCAGTAATTACAGCATTGACAACACTACCCCTATGCTAAAACCCAGTGGTGCAACACTTGGGAACACATTATGATGACCCTACTTAAATCCGGGGCAGTAATTAAGGAGCCTCAATCCTCACTGCTGTCTATGGTAAAGAAGTGTCACTGAAAGCAGGGATAGAACACATAATTTTTCCTTAGGGTACACTAGGAACAGGCTCCAAACCTGGGATGGAACTATTTGCTTCAATCCAGATCCCCAAATGAGTCTTCACACTATCCACTACAGAGCACTGTGTCCCAGTAGGTATTTGACACACTCACTCTTAAATATTTGATAATCACACAAACAAACACTCTTGGGAAAGACTGGCACAGATTTACCTGCTATGTCCTCTTTCCCAAATAGCACTGTAATGCTACCACCAGTCACAATACCATTATATCCTTCAAAATGAGTATTCAATTATATTGGGTAAAATAAATCTAGATATGTAAGGTAGCATGTAATCCAAGCAGTAAGGCTTTTCAGAGTGGCCCTGGTGTTATCACAATAAGCATAAATACTCTCAGGTTACTAAAATTATTTTCTTAATAACCAGCCACAATAAAATGCAGTAAAATATTTAATAAATAAAAATTATTCAAAACATATACACATGGATTAACTGATTTCAATAAACCACAGAGTTTCACACACAGGAATTATGAAAATAACTCTGTAGTATAGGTTTCAAACTGATTGAAGGAAAGCTCAACTGTAGATCCATAACGGTCTGAACATTAACTGTTACTCAGTAACTCAGTAGGCAAGATGATACTCTTACTTCTGCAGCAAAATAAGAGTATATGTCCACTCTTCAGGCTTTTGTCTGGTCCTTAGCGACTGGAATAGCAAATCCTATTATTTCTGCTGAACAACTCTGAAAATCTCTGAGTGATAAATGCTGATCTGGAAAACAACCACTGACTACTGAACTCAAATGAATAACTGCTGCAACAGAACAACAATAACTCAGAACCTGTTTTTTTTAAAGCAGAATATTTTAAAAGTCACAGAAAGCTGTTATGAGAATTCTACTTTCTCATTTCATACTTTTGAAAAGTAAACAAAAACAGCTGCTGTGGAGATTCCATTCCTTTTAGCTCTGGTACATGAAGATATCACCTTCACTGACACTGACATAAATGTTCACCAGGAGAGACTGACACAGACAAACAACTGGTGTCAGAGCCATGGGCTAAAACTAAATGCCAAGAAATGCATAATAGCATTCTTTAGAAAGTCATCCATCCCTGGTAACTATCATAGTGACAACACAACCCTTAGAGTTGACCCAGTAGTCAGGGACTTAGGGACACACATAGATAGTAATCTAGACTTTAACCATCACATGTCTACAGTAGTGAGGAAATCATTGTATGTTACACAACTTATAAACAAAGGTATGGCATTTAAGTCCAAGGAAGTCATTGTTCCACTGTATTCGGCATTCATCAGATCTGTCATTGAGTACAGTGCCCCCTTTGGTGAGTATCTAACCAGACATTACCAACAACTGGAATGTACACAGAGGTTCCTCACTAAAAGACTATGGAGCATAAGTAAAATGTCCTATGCAGACTGCCTCAAGGCCCTTTCCCAGTATTCTAACTCATGCAGGCTTTTGAGGGGAGATCTATGCCTGGCATGTAGGGTATTGTCAGATCCAATTGTGATGGACCTCCTGCATATCCACAAAAAAAACAGCACCAGAATTACCCATTATAAAGACTTAAATCTTGCCTCTGATATAAATAGGACCTGCTGGAGAGAAAATTATGTATCCCAGACACTCTGCCATCTTTGGGACCTGCTCTGATCCATGTGAAGCAGAGTTCCTCCCTAACTCAGTTCAAGTGCAACTTGGACAAATTTGGACAACTGGATGAAGAACCAAAAATTCATCCCTTGTTTGGCAGCTATGTCTCTAATGGACACAAGCAACCTGTAAAGTGTTCATCTCCCAGGCCCCTGCTTACACTTATGGAGAGTATCAGAACTTGTTAGAGATTCGGGATGCATGGCTAGGCTTGTAAAGGCCCTTGTGGTCATTAGATTAATAAACACCTATGAGCCTATAAAGTCATTTCCCTCCCTGTACTGACTTTTATGGCTTCTGAGGTTCAGTCATTCCCTTCCATATTACCTCCATGACCCTGTAGAAGGGTTAAAAGCTCTTTTTCATGCTGTCTTTGCTTCTCATTTTCTTCAGCTTCCACCTCCAAATGCCTGGTCAACAGTTCCTTTTCATGCTGACGCTGCTTCTCTCTCTCCTCAGTCTCCAAATGTTTGGCTTCCATCTCCGAACACTGCAGTTTATACTGCCACTGATTCTCCTTCTCCCTGTCCCTTTCTTCAGCCTCCAAATGTCTGGCTTCCAGTTCAAGCTGACACTGCTTCTCTCTCTTGCCTCGGCTACCAGTTCCAGTCTCCTTAACTCCAAATGCATTTTTAAGTTCTCTGAAGAAAAGGTACACTATTTTGTCTCAAATGCTGCTTAAACCTGACTGTAAACTGGATACTCCCCAATCTGCTGGTCTGCTCTGTGGATGTGACTATGATTGAGGTCATTGCTTCCTTAGTCAGGTTGGTATGCACCAGTCCCTTGGCTTCACACACCTTGGCCAACTGGTTCCACGTCAGCTTGCTATAATCCTCTGCTGACATGTTTGCTTCCTGTCACTGACTAAACTGACTAAAATATAATTAGAACTGTTGTGAAATGAAACTCTTTATGTTTATCTTGTGGCAGTCAAGAGTGCACACCTCAGTTACAACTACCCACAGGCTACTAAAGCTCAATTAAAATCCCACACCACTGGGACCAAATAATGTGATGACCCCCTACTTAAACCCAGGACACTAAATAAAGAGCCTCAATCCTCACCAATGTCTCTGGTAAGGCAGTCACTGAAAGGGATAAAACACACAGTTTCCCTTAAGGATACACTGGGAACAGGGTCCAAAACTGGGGCTGAACTATTTGCTTCAATCCAGATTCCCAAATGACTCTACACACTACCCACAACAGAACACTGTGTTCTAGTTCTAGGTATTTTACACACACGCTCCTAAACATTCGATAATCACACATACAAACACTCTTCGGAAAGACTGGCACAGATTTACCTGCTTTGTCCTCATTCCCAAAATACATAGCAATGCTGCCACCAGACAAAATACCACAATACTCTTCAGAAGGGGTGTTCAATTATATTGGGTAAAATAAATGTTGATACGTAAGGTAGCATGTAATCTTATCGGTAAGGCTTTTCAGGGTGGCCCTGGTGTTATCACAATAAACATAAAGACTCTCAGGTAGGTTACTAAAAGTATTTTGTCAATAACCATCCACAATAAAAAGTAGTAAAATGTTTAATAAATAAAAATGATTTAAAACATATATACACTGAATAACTGATTTCAATAAGCCACAAAGTTTTACACACAGGAATTCCAAAAATAACACTGTAGGATATGTTTCAAACTGATTGAAGAAAAACTCTAACTGTAGATCCCAAACTGTCTAAAGATTAACTGTACCTGTCTAATCTAATTAAGGCAACAAGGCAAGATGATAATCTTACTTCTGCAGCAAAATAAGAATATATGTCCACTCTTCAGGCTGTTGTCCTGTCCTCAACAACTGGAATAACAAATCTTATTATTTCTGCTGAACAACTCTGAAAAACTCTGAGTGATAAATGCTGATCTGGAAAACAACCATTGACTACTGAACTCAACTGAACAACTGATGCAACTGAACAACACTAACTTAGAGCCTGTTTTTTCTATAGCAGAATTGTTTAAAAGTCACAGGAAGCTTTTATGAAAATTCTACTCTCTCATTTCAGACATTTGAAAAGTAAACAAAAACAGCTGCTGTAGAGATTCCATTCCTTTAAGCTCTGGCAAATGATAATATCACCTTCAGCTAGGTTGACTGGCACAACCTGTATTCAGAATTCTTTATAAAAGACATGCACATTTGGTCACTCAGAAAAACACTATTTGATTCTAACATTTTACATAAATCAAAGTAATTATCAAAAAACAAACGTATTTACAAAATTATAGCTAGTCATGCTGGCATATATAACACAAAGTAATTTACAATTATTCCCAAGTATTTACAAAACAGCCAGACATGCTAGCACAGATAACAATATCTGATATCCTCACACACGTAGATAGCAATCTGAACTATGACCACCAAATGTCCACAGTAGTATGGAATGGCTATGTCATGTACCTCATACATCAGGCCATCATATCCAAATCTGAGGATGATATAACAGCATTGTACTCAGTCCTCATCAGAACACTAATAGAGTATGTTGCTCCCTTTTGCATGTACCTCAACAGACACCTGCAGCAGCTGGAGAGACCACAGAGGTTTCTTGCCAAGAAAATACAGGGCTTACAGTCCATGGCATGACATGTGTGGATAGACTGAAAGCTTTGCCACTGTAATCTATATTGTAGAGGATGAGGTGAATTATGCCTGACCTACAGCCCAGTCTCTGATCCTGCCCTAATGGGAATACTGCACATCTGCAAATCAGCTATAGCTGATGAAATCAGCAGAGTCTGGTGAGAGGAAGATGCTAATAGCAGGATCCCACAAGCTGGTGTAAAATGTTCTCTCTAATATCAAGCAAGTGACACACACACACACACACACACACACACACACACACACACACACACACACACACACACACACACACACACACATTGACTATAATGTGAACCAATCCCTTACCTATCTAAGTACACAGACTGCAGAACTGTGTATTTAAGACAAGCACCACAGCTTGAGTCTGACTTGGAGAGTGTCAAATAACAGTTTATAGGTGAAAAAATCAATAGTGACTGGGGAGGAGAAAATGATAATAGCAGTCTCCCACATGCTGGTGTAAAAGGCTATCTCTAATATCAGGCAAGTGCACAAAGACCCCAGTTGACTGTAGTAAGAACAGAACCCATACCTATCTAAGTAAACAGACTACAGCACTTAGTACTTTAAGCAAGTGACACAGCACAAGTCTGACTTTTGCAAAGTTGTACAACAACTTATAGTGGAGGACATCAGCATTGGATCTTAGAGAAAAGATGTTGGGAGACCTATATAGGTTCATAGGTTCATAGGTTCATAGGTAGGTGCTAGGCTATCGGCCAGAGGGCAGACGTAAGCCTAGCCAACAAGGTTCCCTGGCTTACACCACACAAGAAAGTTATTTTCCTGTGCCACTGTCGAGCAGAGACACAGAAGTGTTCCCCGGGGTGTATTTTCTATTTCCATGAAATGGATAGTTAGCCATGTGCAACTGATAAGATATTAAAGTTCTTCATTTTACCAGACTTGTGAGTGTGCAATGTATAGTATTTGGTGGCTGTGTTTTCAATGTGCAGGTATACTTTAAGAGATAGCTTTACAAACTATATGCAAACAGGTGTCCACATTATTACAAGTATTGGAAAATCAGAATGGGTATTATCATTCTAAAGATGTGCATGGTATTTAAGACAACATTTGTTATTTATTTATGTTGTGTAGCTGATGTATTTGTGAACAAGTACTGAGACCAAGGTTGTAGTGCATGGGGGAGGTAACAGATGGCTACATTATAAATATGGGTCCTTTTCTTAGATACTGCCTTCATTTTGTTTGTTTCTACATGTAGTTTCATAGTGTGAACATTAAGTGGACAGTAAATAGAAGTAATACATGCTATTGTTCACTTTTACATAGCACACCTGCAAAAAGTGGATTTGCACAATGGTTGACAATGTAATTGTGCATGCAAGATACACATTTCTGCAGCCTTCCCTGTTCATAGTTAAACAGTGTACAAACATGAGCCTCATTGCTAAAATTTGGAGACTTCTCAGTACTGAGGGTACGAAACACATCTGCTGCTTAGCTGACTCTGTGGCAGCAGGTGTAAATGAATTGACACATTTCTTTTTGAGCCCAGATGATATGCGGTTTGAATCCAGGTGTATGTAATACTTTTACATAAATAGTGATAGTGCAGTGAAATTATACTTAAACCACATTCACTGTATATTACTATGTGTTGATGCAGCACAGCATGTTTAAGCTACATTGTGTGGAGATAACTGCACCACAGAGGAGCCATTCACCATCGCTTGGCATTGGTACATGATGCCAAACTCTGCACAAACATAGAGGACAAAAAGTGAAGGGCTTCACTGTGTTTTTTTTTTTTTTTTTTGTACTTGTGTGTCATGTGTGATTCAATATTTTGACCAGATTATAGGTGTTAAAAAGAGACAGTTAGGAAATTGGTGATATGTTGGCAAGCAGGGGCAGCACAAAGGGAAAACAATATAGGAATGTGCAGAGGGTGGTAGGAAAGAACCATAGCTATCCATTCCTTCAACAGTGTACAATGAAAATATTTGCAGAATATTAGCTGAATTTGGATTGCCCCTCCACAAAGAGGGGTGACAACAACATAATCATGTTGTATAGCTAAATGGACCAAATGAAGTGTGCCAAGAAGATGTGTGCAAAATGGAGATCTGTATATAGGACAATGTATATATTTTTTTTGTAATACAGGTGTCCAATTTTAAGTTGGGTAAGTGAGGAAGCAAAAGTAAACAAACAGGACAAACATGGCAAGACACAGGAATGGTGAGGGACAAAAAAGGCTGGGGACATCATGATTTGGGTGAGGGAGGGGACAATGCAAGCCCTTGCATGTTAGTCCTCACATCTGACACAGATATCCTTCAGAGTTAAATGCCAAAAACAAAGTTCCTCACCAAAAGGATAAAGGGTCTCAAACATCTGAGATTTGATGAATATGCTTCACCTCAAAACAAAGACTCCCTATGCTGTGAACCTATGAACCTAAGACATGAGGACAGTGAGAATCTTGTCCTCACCCACAGGACTGTCATCACCATTCCCTTAATCTGCTAGCTGCTAGAGTGCTTGACATCTTCTCCTTCTATGGACCATGATAGAGAGCAGCCCGTCCATCCAGAGTAGGCATACTGTGTGATGCACAACCCTACACACTAACCCTGGCATCTCTCGGTAGGTGATGAAATCCCAGCGTTTGCCAGTACTCCAGGAGGGTGCCACAGCACCAGCTTCTGGAATAGTGCTATGGGAGGGCACAGGTAGTGCAGGGGCAGCAGAGCCAGTACTAATAGGTTGGGTCCCAGAAGTGCCAGAGCCAGTGGACCGGGGCAGATTGTGCCAGTGTGTTAGCCTGCCTCAATGTGCTGTGAAGCATTTAGTGATTTGTTACAGATAGATGACATGGAGACATTTTGATGACACATAATAGAAAATAAAAAAAGTGATAAGGGTTGGGGTGAGAAAAAAATAGATAAAATTAGTACCATCATATGTGACATACAATGCATTATCACAATAATGTAACTATTATCTGAAGTTTTACATTTAAGTATAGATTCTAACAACTACAAATTGTAATTATGGATTGCTCAAAGTAATTCTTGTAATGTGCAGATATTGCACATATGCTTGGTCCAATTATACAAATTACAGTTAACAATAGTGCATTTATGCCACTTGTGTAGAATTTAATTTATGTAAAATTATTAAAGAATTGCAGAACTGTATGGTTGTTACTCATGGTATTTGAACCCACAACCTCTTACTACAGTCTTACACTTGACGCCTAAGTTGGTTTGTGCTACAGACTTATGCATGCATACTTGCTTTTACAGTTAGGATTTGCATGCTTACTTTGTTAATACTGTGTAGAAAAGAAAGACAACTTTCTTTAACTTTTAAAGCTATGTAAATACTTCTATTATGCTTCATCCATACTACTTGCTTCCTTCAGTCTCTTCAGATGATCAGAATGAGCTTGCCTATTTGTAACTACTTCAGGCTTAGCTGTAAAAAGAATGGAAAACAGAAGAAGAGCATTATGCTTACCAGTCTTGCCTGTATTTAGCTTTCTGTGTATTATAAGTTTTCTTTATTAGTATACTTACACAACTGTGGGATGTCACTAGTTTGAAACTCATCCAACCACTGGTTGAATATATTTCTCTTGCACCTTTATAGGTCATTGAAGTGGCACCTACACTGTTCTTCAGTTTGTGAAATGCCAGTTGCTCTAGATACAACCTTGGCCTGACTATTCCAAGCCTGAGACTTGTACTGGGAGCCAGAATAGTCCCCTGCAGAAGCCTTTGGCTGTGGTGCTTTACCAGAAGTCCAGTAAATATTCTGAGCTACTCAACACTCCACCTCTCCCCTCTAAATTGGGCACCTTCTCATGTAACACCAACATGTCTAATCCCAAAGCAGTGCAATAGCAAAGAATTATTTCCCACCAATTCCTGTTATCACATTTACTGGTAGTATACAAACCCATGAATTGATGCCAACTGCAGAGCAGCAGTGCCAAACAGAGACGAAAGCAAATTTTGAAATGTTAAGGTTAATATGACACATGACCTTAGTTTGGGGGGTGTCTGCTACTGTTAAGTGTTAGGTGATTTAACTTTGCTGACATGCACTGGTGGCATACATCTCATTACATGACACATGTTTGTATGGCTTTATACACTGATAAAATTGATTTTTTTATATTGTGGGATTCAAACCTATGCATAAGAGACAAAACATTATCTTCCAAGCAGTGATTTTCCATCTTTGCCACCATGCTTCTTACACATAGTCATGAATTGTTTATAAATACAAATGACAGATTGAGGTGTTAACCATGTATGTGTATGTATTTTCTTTAAGTGTGAAGGCCATCCAATTACAGAAAGCAGAATTATACTTACAGAAACATAGTAGACAGTATACTGTTAGATACCTCTCAACCTCTTCGAGGAAAAAATATGGACAATGCCTAAAATGATGTTTGGACAAATAAGGACAGATTTTAAATATTGCCCTTACAAACTTAGAAGGTTGATAGAATAATAGGTTTTGCATTAACATGAATTTTCCGAAGGATGTGGAGTCTTAAACTCAAATGTTTGCCATTATTTCGTGACTCCATTCCTCAGCTATTTGCCAGAAAGGGACATATATTAGGGGGAACACACCAAAAATATGAGCCAGAAATCTGGACATCCTGCGAAAACCTGTACAGTTGAGAGGTATGACCATAAGTCATACATTTGAACCTTCAAAACACAGTAAGGGTGGCTTATTCCTCATACATATAATTAATATGTATAATTATGCATAAAGTTATAAGTGATATTTAATATCATCTAAAATGGAACAACAGTAAAATGTCTGGAATTTTCTGTATAAGAACCCAGGATTATATGTATGGCAGCTGCCACAGGAATATTAAAATAACACTTGGATATATTTTTATTTTCATTACACTAAGGTGAACTGTCACAACAATAAAACTATTCTGCACTTCCTGTGTTAGAACTCAGGACCATCTGCATTACAGCCCTACACTTGCACCTGCTGCCACAGGAATAGTTAAATAACAGTTGCATAATTCCCTATTCATTCTTAACTTCTGTGCGTTAACTGTCATGCAACAGCGCTTAGCGTATTTGCTCAGTGCTCAACAGAATTAATAGAATGTATGTTTTTAAATTGTTGACTGTCTGCTTACTATCTGCAGGAGTTCTGTTTGCTTTCTGTGTGGGCTCCAGTTCAGGTCTGCACACTGTTAAGCATCTCACAAATGAGATAAGCACTGCTAAACATGACATTCATTGTGTTTCTCTGTTACCCTGTTTGTGCTAAGCTGAACACCATGCAAACACTGGCATTAAAAATTAAAAAAGGGAAAATTATGAGAAAGCAAGAAACAAAATCTATTAAATAAATAACACTATAATCATTTATGTTGGTACACATGAAATATTTTTTTACACAGGTCTGGATTTGAACCCTTCTCCAATGAGTCTTCAAAACATAGTACAGATGTTTTAGCCCTCTTTGCCACAGAAACATTTCTGCAGCAGAGAATGAAAATCATTGTGCATACAAGCAACTGCAACATCAGCCACAGTATTAACAAAACATATGACAGTTGTTTCTACATGTATTAATTTCAGATGTAGTGCACTGAGTGATCACACAACCATTTATGACTATTGCTTGCATACATGCAGCTCTGTCTTATCTCTCTATGTTTGTTATTCATTCTTGTCTTATCTGACTAGTCATTTGAAAGGGTCTATATTATAAACTCGAATGCTTACCTTATCAAATCCCTAAACATCGACCCGTCCTCATTGAATCGCATAAACACCGAATGCCCTAAACCGCGAAATTCAAAAAGTCAAACTGTCATACTTGTCCCACCCCACTGCCCGCTACATGCTACCTACACAAACTAAATAAACCACATACATACACTAACCAAAACCCTACCTCTAACCTTAAACTAAACCCTACTTCTAACCCTACACTAAATCTTACATATACCACCATATATACACTTAACTTAACCCGCACCCTAACCCTAAGGTCCGTAACTATCGCACACTTACCTTAAAAAGCTAAACCCAAACAAACTAAATAATCTGCACACATACACTTAACAAAATACACTAAATCTAACATGCATTACCATCTATGCACTTACCTTAACCTGCACCGTAACCCTAAGGTCCGTAACTATCACACACTTACCTTACAGAGCTATACCGCAGAAGGCCAACCATGATGATTTGACGTTTCCGGTTTTGCTCTTCTAGACGATCGATGTTTTCGCAGTTCGATGAGGACAGATCGACGTTTAGGGATTCGATAAGAAAAGCGTTCAACTTTACAATATAGACCCATCTGAGACATACAATCTATAAGACATTCTATATCATTGTTCTTAAAATGTGCGAGGATATTAAATACTGACAAAATGAAATAACAAAAATGACTACTTAACCCAAGAAAAATGAAGCAAAATGGCAAGGACCACACACAACTGAAGACAATGTAGATAGAAACACATACAATTTAATGTTAGTGCTTTCGTAAAGTACAATGTCAATACTTCAGACAAAGAAAAAACATGATTTGAGTTCTTAAATATCTAGAAAATCACATGGTATCAGTCAGCTGACTCTTAGATCCATGCCTAAAGTCAAAGTCATCCTCCACCAACATAAAAAGAAATATAACTAAAAAAAAATATATATATATATATATATATATATATATATATATATATATATATATATATATATATATATATATATATATATATATATATATATATATATATATATATATATATATATATATATATATAAACTACCTTCATTTCAATAAGCTTTTCAACTTTAAAATACATGCTAAATAACAGACTTCATTCATACCTGGTTGCCTAAAAGCATCTGATCTGAACTGCCATAATAATTCTAATTGCTCGAATTTCAAAGACAAAGGTTCCCCCTTTCATGTTGATTGATGTGATCAATTACTTTGAAAAAGAAGGAATGATCTGGGTTACACATCACATGTTTTGCCAAAGCATTTTCAGTTTTTTTACAATAAACAAGGATTGGATTTACTTCAACTCCTAGTATACAACATTATCAGTTATTAGTGGACAATTTGACCAAAGAAACTGATGTGTTAGATAACCTAATTAGGAATGATCAAGACTTTGCTAGATATAAATATGATTATTCTCATATTTTTACTAGTATAGATGCACATATTGGCAAATTGAAAGCCACCAAGTTAAGGAAATTACAACGCGATGAGGCAGATTACTCTAAGGGTGTGGCTTACCCTAAACCACCAATTTCACAACAGTGGAATGGTGCGAAGCAACCAATAGAAGGTACCCTAGCAAGAACCAGACAGGAAGCAAAATTAGATGATGACACCGACCCTCAATACACCCTGGCAATCAACAATGAAGCTAGTGAAGTAACAGATGGAGGCCCTACTCACAGCGAAAGGGTGCAAAATCAAAATCTAGTGCAGGACAGTAACCAAATATGGAATCAAAACCAACCTCCTCCAAATTTTCAGAATGGACAGAGGCAGAGACACCAAAATCAACCCAGGAATAGCAACAGGAGGAGGAGGAACCGGAGGAATCATGGTCAACTGAGGAGATGATAACCCATTATTCTGTTGTGAATACCAATTTAGGTGAGAGTTCCAACAATCTGCTATAGTTCATAACGTGACTGGTGACTTTAACATTTTTAATTGCTCATCCTTTTTGGTTGATACAGCATTAGCCAACAGATTAGCAAAAGGTTTAACATTTATAGCTTCTCAATGTAGTGACTTGGCAAAGACTCTTACAGATTTGAAATTGTTTACTCGGAGATTAACCTGAGTTTATTATTTACAGAAAGTAATAATGATGACAGTAATCATGTTTATAAGTTGTTTAAAGCACCTAGTGTTTTTAATCCTATTTTGCATTCAATTTTGGAAGTTTTTGAATGAGTATGTGAGTATGACATACGAAATATGTTTTTGGTGAGAGCTACACACAACAAGCACTTTAACAACTTTAGTAAACAGAAATGGGAAATGTTAGAACTATTAAGGAAGAGTGGCTTATGCATTACAAACCAGATAAGGTGAGATTAGTGTTTATGGACTATTTATATTATAATAGATGCAAGGAAGAAATGTTGAATTCTGATAATTATGAAACTGTTTCTCTGAACGAACTAAATGTAGCTTATCGGAGAATTAGAATTTAGCTAAATGATTTGTTTATTTAAGCAAGAATGACAACTGATCTGTACAACAATTTTTCCATGCCAGCACCCCAGATCCCAATAATCTTTGGTATTCCAAAGATTCATAAAGATCTTCAAACCCCCCCTTACATCCAATAGTTAACGGCAAGAATTCTATTACCTATCCTTTGGCCAAATATGTGGACTGTGTTTTGAAGAAATATCTGGTTGGTGAACAACATATTTGTAAGGATTCCTGGTAGTTTTTGGAGAACATCAATAATTTAGTTTTTAATGAGAATTTTAATTTTTCCACGGTCGATGTCAAGGATCTATATACAGTTATCCCTCATGACATAGTTCTTGATTGATTTAGTCAGATGTTGTTAAGGAAAGATGTAAACAATCAAGAGCTCTCCCTAATTCAAGAATTATTGGATTTTGTTTTGTCCAATAGTTATTTTTATTTAAAGGTAGATATTTTCTACAAAAAAAGGGGTGGCTATGAGCTCCCCATGCAGAGCAAGCTTCGCTAACCTGGTCTGGAAAAACAAGTTTGTGTTTAATAATAACACATTTTCAGAGTTAATATAGTTTTACATGCATTATTTGGACAGCATTTCTGTATTATATTTAAAGGTGAACAGGAACTCTTCAATAAGCTAATGCAATACTTTAACAATATTACCCACTTTTTGAAGTTTAGGTATAGCTTCCATTGTGATAGAATCCCTTATCTGGATGTATTTCTGAGTAAGGATAGCATGAGACAGGCCTATATAGCTACAAGTTTCAGGAAAGAAACTTATTCTAATTCTTTCCTGCATTTTTCCAGCACACACTCAGTTTTTCAGAAGAAGTCAGTAGTTAAAGGTCAACTCGTAAGTGCTGCTAGAATGGTCTCCAATAATTCTTTCTTCTTTATAGAATGTGAATTTTTAAACAATCTATTTTTGAAATGTGGGTATCCTATTTCTCTGCTGGATGAGTTACTCCTGGTAGTACAAAAAAAATTGGCATCTGGTCACTTTAGGGCCATTTTAAATGACCAAAACTGAGATCCAGAGAGAGGAATTTCATTAGTGGTTTTAGATATATCTAATAACAACACTGATTTCACTTTAACCTTTATTACACCTTTCAATACAGATGCAGCTACACTGAAACAAATTCTAGTTAAGAACTGGAACTTGGTTTCGACTGATGATGCTATCAGTTCAAAATTTACTCGCACCTCAAAAGATATTTTTAGAAGGGGTCAAAATGTAAAGACTTTGTTGGAATTTAAAAACTGTGATCATCCCAAAGTGACAGGTTATTGCAGGTTTATAGAAATGGGGAAGAACTTTTGGATTAGGGATGTGAAGTAGTCATGCAAGGAGTGTTATAATTGTAAATCCAAGGGTATTATTTACTTAGCAAAATGTAGACTGTGTCCCTGTTTTTACATAGGGAAGGCCAATAGGAAACTAAAGGACTGTCTTTATGAACATTTGTATGCCATTAGGAGTAAAAAAAATGAAAATGCTTTGGCAAAACATATAATGAGTAACCCAGATCATTCCTTCTTTTTTAAAGTAATTGATCACATCAATCAACATGAAAGGGGGACCTTTGTCTTTGAAATTAGAGCAATTAGACTGTGAAAAGTGTACTGCTTACTTACATTTACAACCCTGATACAATTAGTTCTACACTTTGTTAGTCTAACCTGGCTGATACAACCTCTTTAGGTAATGGAGTCTGAACTGTTGTCGTGTTTTCTTTTTCTCTACCACTAATCATTCACAGTTGCAATCCATTAGTACCAAACGCTGAGGGAGTAACTCCACTATGTTTACATCTGCAACACGGAGCCAGGTGTTTGGGATTCAGAAATTCTAATGAGTTCACACCTCATTTGCATTTTCATTGTGATCATAGCCATGGATCTACACTATAAAAAGGGAATGGTGTAATTAGAGAACCTGAAGGTGAGGAGATTTGTTTATTTGGATAGCATAGAAGAAGAAATTACTTTGGGATTTATTTGCACTGAAGACTACTGATCCTGATAAGGTATGCTTGCATTTTTCAGCTATATACTGGATATGCTGAAATGTCACTAAGAAAAAGCTGTTATTTATATGTATGTATGTATGTATATATAGGTTCATAGGTAGGTACTAGGCAATCTGCCCAAGGGCATTTATAAGCCTAGCCAGAGTGTGTTGGCTTTCGCTGCCCCATTGATTCATTAACTGATCCTCTGTCAAGCAGAGCCAATGAAGTGATCCCAGGGTGCATTTTCTGTTACCCATCCACTCATCAAGGTTTCTCTTGAAGAGTGTTAGTGAGGGGCTCTGCCTGATGTAATTTGAAATTTTGTTCCAAAGCATGGGGAGTCTATGTGACAGGAATCTATCCCTCCAGCATGTTCTATTTATTGTTGTGGCGAGGTTTAGCTCACTAGAGCGCATGGCTCGCAGTGACTAGGATTTCTTTAGGTGGATCATGTCAATCAATTCTGAGTTGGGCATGGCTTTGTAAGTCAGGCAGAGATCACCTCTGAGTAAGCGATATGCCACTGAGTACAGCTGGAGTTTTTTCAGTCAGGCTGCATAGGACATATGTTTGAGGCCAGTAATCCTCTTGGTGAGGTACTTCTGTGGTCTTTCCAGCTGTTGGAAATGTCTTGTGAGGTACATCCCAAATTGGGCATTGTACTCTATGGGTCTAATGAGTGACGAGTAGAGGGGCACTATAACCTCTTTATTTCTAGATGTGAACCCTTTAATAATTAGATGGGCCACATAGAAGGATTTCCTAACTACTTTGGCAATATGATTGTCATAGGAGAGATTACTATCTACCTGGGTCCCCAGATCTCTTATTACCTCTTCTGTATTAAGGGGGCTGCCACTTATGTGGTAATTCGTGGGTATTTTGTTTTTCCCAAATGGGATGACTATGCATTTTTTGGCATTTAGCTTGAGGCCAGGACATTGACACCAGGTGTCCATCTCAGTAAGGCCCTTTTGGAGGATGTCCGTGTCAGCCAGATAGTCAATTATGGCTCCCAGTTTGCAGTCATCAGCGAATTTGGTGAGTCATAGTCCTCCTGTGTTTGCCTGTACTTCTGAGAAGTATATGCCGAACAGTAGAGGTCCCAGGACTGAGCCTTGCTGGACACCACTTGTGACTGGTTTAGAGTTGGACCTGGAGCCTGCTAGTCTTACTGTGTGAGTTCTGTCTGTAAGACAGTTGGCAACCCATCTCATGAAGTAGGGGTTTATGTTCAGGCTGGTGAGTTTTTCAGTAATACCCGAGTGGGGAATGGTGTCAAAAGCCTTGGCGAGGTCAAGGTAGACTGTGTGAACCACCTTTCCCTCATCTATGACCTTGGTGACTGTCTCAAAAAAGTCAACCAGGTTTTCTATGCATTATCTGCCCTTAACAAAGTCGATTTGGGTCGGCTCAAGTGTTTGGAGATTCCCAATGTCTTTGTTAATGAGTTCCATGATGATGCACTCCATAGCCTTGCAGACCAGGCTAGTCAGGCTTATGGGGCAATAGTTACCAGGGTCAGTTGTGGCCCCTCCTTTGTGGAGAGGAATAAAAGTTGCTGTGCACCATTCTATGGGCACGTAGCCTGTGGAGAGGCTGAGGTTGAACAGTGTATTTAGGTGAGGGGTTAGTTCATACTGTAGTTCATGCAAGACACAGCCTGGGACACCATCTGGTCCCATTGATGCTGTGTTTTTGGCTTTTGAAATTTCACCTGTGCATCTGTGATTTTTTGGACATTTCACTTTTCCGGTATTGTTGTAGGCCCTTTTGCAGGGGGGGGGTGAAGTTTGCACTGAATCTGTCTGCCAGGATGTTGGCAATATCAGTAAGTTCAGTATATTTTGTGCTATTTTGCATTAGTTCAGTGCATATCTGTGAGTTGCCACTAAGATTCTTAGCATAGCTAAAGAAGGCTTTGTGGTTATCTTTTGAATCCTTGGCTATTTTTCTTTCGAAGTTAGCCTTGGATGATTTCATGAGGGACCTTAGTTTCTTGCTGATACTGATCAGGGATGTCTTTCCTTCTTGGGATTTGCTTTTTTTCTGAACTAGTTTCCTCCTTCTATTGTATAACCCATTTATTGCAGGGGTCCACCAAACTGGTTTCCTTCTCTTAGAGGAGTGAGTCTTGTTTTTTATATGGATGGCACATTCCATGCATCCTTGTAGGTGCTCATAGTGTGCATTTGTAAAGGTTTCTTCATCTTGGGTAGCATTATCCTTTACAGTGGGGGCTGTGAAACTTACCACCTCTGTCTTAATTAAGGTGAAGTTTGCTTTAGAAAAGTTTTTTACTGTGGTTTCCTTAGTTGGGGGTGGTGATAGGGTGTGGACATCCAGAGTGCTAGTTTATGGTCTGACCTAACCAGTGATGGGTTGACCTCCGGTGTGGAACACCTGTTGCTCATGTTGGTGATGACCAGGTCCAATATGTTTTCACCTTTGGTAGGGGAGTTTACCAGCTGATCCAGGGTGTTTGAGTTGATGAATTCCAGGAAGCGCTGGGCCTGGGAATTTGTACTCGAGTAGTTTTCCCACTGGATGGTAGGGTAATTGAAATCGCCCAACATCAGGGTGTTTGGTAGGATCTTCATGTTTTCAGTGTCTCCAGAAAGGTGGAGTGGTGGTCCTGGGTCATGGAGTTTGAAATGTAGCAGGCCACAATTTGCATTGCAGATTTGCCTGATGTAAGTTGCTCATGGATGATCACAGTGGTATCATGCTGCGCCACTAACCTGGAGGTGTAGGTATCCTTAATGAATATTGATACATCACCTCCTTTTGTGCTTCGGTCCATGTTCTGTGGCTGAAACATGTAGTATGAGTTGTAGCCTGGTAGTGCTGGGGTGCTCTCTGCAGCCTTGAATCAGGTTTCAGTTACTGCACAGATGTCAATGTTCTCCATACTGAGGGGTGCTTCGAGCATGTGCATTTTGAGATTTAAACTCCTGGCGTTGAGTAGCATAACCCTCAGTTCTTTGTTAATTGTGCTGTTTACGGAGGTGGGTTTGACTTTTGAGCCTTGCCTAAAAAAGGCACTATGGGGGCAGCAAGAGCCTTGGCCAGTATTCGAAAGCCTAGGGGTGACAGGTGCAAGCCGTCTCTTGCAAAGCAACACAGCTTGTCAAGCATGTTGTCCCAGGCTGACAGACAAAGGATCACCTTTGAATGACACCAAAAGCTTAGCCAATTGTTGAAATTTATCATTTTTTCTTTATACTGAGGTATCATTCTTGGTGAGGGCAGGATGCTACTCAGGGTCAGGGTCATACCAGCCTGGGCTGCATGATCAGAGACCTCTTATATGTCTCTTTTCGTGTAGACCAGGGAGGTACGTCTCAGATCATTCACACCAACATGAACAATGACAGAGTCATATTTGTACTTGTTCTGGAGTGACCTGAGTGCTTGTGTTATGTGGCGAATTCTGGCTCCCGAAAGGCAGCTAACAGTAACTTTCTGCTTGTCGAGCCTAGTGAGTGGGACATCAGTGTGCCTGACTATAGAGTCACCTATTACTAGTGTGTTAGGTATGTTATTTTGCCTTAAGGGCTGTGATTGTGCAGTACACTCATTTTGTGTTTTATGTGTTGTCTGGTTTGTGACGGGAAGTGCAGGTTGTTTGCGTGTCTACTTTGGAGGTCTCTGATGCTTTTGCAGGTTTTTATTTAGAGCGTCTGAATATGATTTTGTGTATTTATGTGTATTTTTTGCCAGTGCTGTTTTAGTAGGTCTGTGTGTGGCTGGAGGTGTGGTGCAAGTGTTAACCTTCTCCTCTTGACTGTCTGTTCCAGTCTTGGGTGGAGACAACCTAGCTTCCATTTTGGCTGTATAATTGCATCTCTCGCATATGTTAGTGTTTTGTGGTAGGAGGAGAGGGTTGTCTGTGTACATGAGGCAGTTGTAACATTGCCTCAGGATACCCAGAATCACCATCTGAACTGAAGATTGCACGTGAAGTTGCCCTTTGGTCATGCCAGAATAGTAGGGTGAGCTGCTTAGTCGCTTGGTTGGTGAGGGGTGAATAAAGAGCCTTGCCCTGCTGGGCAATCAGTGTCAGGGTATATTAATGCTTGCTATTAGGTCTGAGCAAGTGCTGGGCTGTAAGATGCATTTTGAGTGCTTAGGTTGATAGTTAGACTAGTTTCAAGGAAAAACTGAAGAGGAGACTTAGTGGAGCTGGGAATAATTTAACCATAGCTAACTGGCACTTCCCAGTGCGCAATACCGTGCAAACACAGTTTTTATAGTAGGGAAATGAAAGAGATAGAAATTAGCTCAAAATGGCCAATAAACTACTAACTTCTGGGCTGGGACTATTCCTCCAGGGACAGATAGGTTGCTCAAAGCTCCCCTCTCTCACAAGTGAACAGAAAAACTTTCTTCTATCCAAGTAAGGTATGGGCAACTCAGAAACTAGTATCACAGCCCTGAATTTAGCAATAGCCTGAAAACTGGACTATACTAGCTTAGAAAGGTGGGAAACAATGATTTTTTTTTTTTGTTTTTGTTTTTTTGAAAAGATAAGGCAAAAACAGTAAAAAATACACTTAAAACAGCTTTAAACGACTACAAACGATCAGAAAAGGCTATTGCACTTTAGTGTGTAGCCTACAACAGTTAAACAAATTATTTAAACAAAAACAACTTTTTAAAAGTGCAGGCAGTCAAATAAGTACAATATATGAAAAAAAAACAAGCTTTTAAATCACAAAAAATGCTGGAAAATCTGCTTTTAGGCGGAAAACAGTTAAGTATAGCAAGAAAGTACAGAAAACTGATAATCACTCCAAAGTCTCTCTTCTAAGCTAGAAGGCTTGTATCAGTTTAAGGCTTTCTATTGCTACCCAGTAGGTTAGTTACAGGAAAGATGGGAAACATGCGCAGATGTGGTCTTTTAAACCAGAAAGTTGAAAGAGATGGACAAACTGTCCAAATTGTCAGTAAACTACAATTTCTGGGCCAAGAACCTCTCCTCTCATGGTAGACAGGCTACCTAGTGCTTACCACATCCACTGATAAGCTTGAAGGATTTCTTCCAACACAGAAAGGCCTGCAGGGCTCAGAAGCTTACCAACAGTCCTGGATACAGCAACTCTGTATCTGGACTAGGCTAGTTACAGGAAAGGTGGGAAACAAGTGCAAGTGCGGCTTTTAAACCAGAATGTTGAAAGAGATGGAAAAAAAACTGCCCAAATGGCCAATAGCTACAATTTCTGGGCCAGGAACCACTCTTGTGGTAAATAGGCTACCTAATGCTTACCACTCCCACTGATAAGCTAAAAGGCTTCCCTCCAACACAGAAAGGCTTGGGGGACTCAGAAGCTTACAAAGGGTCATGGATACAGCAAATCTGTACCTGGATTAGCCTAGTTACAGGAAAGGCGGGGAACAAGTACAAACGCAGGCTTTTAAGCCAGCAAGTTGAAAGAGATGGAAAACTGCCCAAACGGCCAAATAAACTACAATTTCTGGGACAAAACTCACTCTCCCCATGGAGGATAGGCTACCTAGTGCTTACCACTCCCACTGATAAGCTAGAAGGCTTCCCTCCAACACAATATACATTAGCAAAACCTACTTTTATTTTATGCATTTCTTAGAAGTAAACTGATGGCACAGGAATGTTTGTCAGGGCATTTTACTTTCTCAGATGTACAGCCTGTCATCGCAAGTGTTAATTTTACAACTGTTTTTCTCATTACACTCTTCTATCGCTATTTCTGTGAAATGTAAATGTTCTATATTGTCAATGACACAGGGGTGTTAGCCTGCTTGGATGGGCCACAGACATCTCTATGGGAATGCTGGCCACAGGTAGACATGACTGGCAATTGCATAAAATTGAACGCTTTGTGGTAAATGTGTTCACATGTATAAATGTTTTAGGGACAGTTTATGTAATAGCACTTTTAGAAGTTCACTGATGGTTTGTTAGCAAAATGTGTCATTTGCCTTTTGTTTTGTGGGTGGGGAAGCCAAATTCCATTTCTGTGTTGGCACAAAAAAAAATTTATAGTGTTACTCTCCTTGTTTTGGATCCATCCTTTCTTTTTGTGTGATTGTAACATGTTACAACCACATAATTCCTTTTTTATATTTGAATATCTTCACTGCTTTATGTTTCTACAGTGGGTTATAGTGAAATACTACTTTTTAAGTGTTATGTCAAAGCAGGACTTTTATTTATGTGTATTATCCTTATATTGTGTTTTATGTAGGACTATGGCACCCAGGCATCCCAAACCCCAAACACCTCCCTTCAATGATCCTGAAAATGAAGTCATTGTAGAAGCATTTAGGTGACATGTAGACTCTTTGCTTGACAGAGGATGTGGGGTTATGTCTGGCAGAATGCAAATTTGGCAGCAGATAGTGGCTGATATGACTGTAGTAGGTGGCTAGAGCAGGACATATGATCAGGGGTGCCATAGGGTGAGTGACATAAGTTCATCAACCCGGAGGATAGCAGCTGCAGTGACCCATGAATGGATGGCCACCAGGGTTGAGTGTATGCTACAGAGCCACCACTGATTCCAAATGAAGAGTTTGTGCCCATTGTCAGTGATCCTGAAAGCTCAGTGGAAAGTGTACAGCATCACGTCATTGATGTTGGTGCTGCTGTTTCAGGGAGGACAAGTATGTCCCAGGAGAAGATTCCAGGTAGGTTTACCTATCCCAATTGTTAAATACTTCTTGTATAGTAAAATATTGACAGCAATACTTCAGTTCTGTTTAACATATTTTTCATGGGGGATAGTTGTAGATTGATACAGTTAACACATTCTTGCTGATTACACATGGGCTTGGTGTGGACGCATCATCCAAGTTCTTCTAAAAAGTATTATTAATAGACACATAAACGGAAAAAAGTTTTAACCCTCTGTGTTACTGTTCATTGTGACAATGGTGTCCTTACATTTTGCTTAACTTCTGCCAGGACCATCCTCCATTGGGAGCCCACAATCATCTGCACATGGTAAGCCCAGCATTCTTATGTCAGTACTGATGAGCAGTTCAAAGAAATATTAGGTTTGTGATGAGGGTATCAGAACTGTTCCATCTATTACTGTACTGTCTGTAATAGTGGTACTACTGATAGTGTGTTAGCATATAGTGGACTATAGTAGTGTAGGTATTAATTTTTATCTTGTGTTTATTGCTTATTATCACAGGTGATACTGACAGTGGAAGTGTAGGACTTCTGTCACTTGATGTCAGAGTATCAGCAGACTCTGCTAATGAGGGTGGCCAAACAGAGGCACAGTCAGGCGGTGCAGAGGTTGAATCTGACACTGAGGTTGTCATTCAGCCATCCCCTGTAATTCCATCATACACAGTCAGTAGGCCTAAGCCAACCCATTCAAGTGAGCCCTCAGATATTGGACACTTGCAGGTTTAGAGACTAAATCAGGGTAGTGTGGTTACTGCAGCTTCAGGGCATGTTGACTCTGGCCATAGCCAAAGTGTGGGAAAGGTGTTATGCAGGAGGGTTGTTAGGGGTGCTTGGATGAGGCCTGCTGTCCATCCTCCACCTGATCTGGGTGTGTCTTCCTGTGCCACTTATAGGTTCATAGGTTCATAGGTTCATACTAGGCTATCTACCCGAGGGCATTTATAAGCCTAGCCCATAGTTTTGTGGCTTACGCCACCCCTTTAGTTTGGAGAAACTATGCCCATTATTTTGCTGTGCCTCTGTCGAGCAGTGACACTGAGGTAACCCCTGGGGTGTATCTCCGATCTCCCATCCATTGGTCAAGATTCCTCTTGAACAAGGCCAGCGAGGTGCTCTGCCTCACATAAACCGGGATTTTGTTCCACAGCATAGGGAGTCTTTGGGTGATGAATCTATCCCTCCAGCACATCCTATTAATAACCGTGTCGAGGTTTAAGTCTCCGCCCTTGTGGCTCTGAGGGATCTAGATTTTTTGAGATGAAGCATGTTCATCAAATCTGGGTTTGACATGGCCTTGTATGTCAGGCATAGGTCACCTCTGAGCAAGCGGTAAGCAACTGAATATAACTGGAGTTCTTTCAGTCGGGCAGCATAAGACAGATTTTTGAGACCCTTTATCCTTTTGGTGAGGAACTTTTGTGGCCTCTCCAGCTGCTGCAAGTGTCGGGTCAGATACATTCCGAATGGGGCATTGTACTCGATCATTGGTCTGATGAGTGATGAGTATAGGGAGACTATGACTTCCCTTGATCTAGATGTGAATCCCTTTATGATAAGGTGGGCAATGTAGAAGGTCTTCCTAACTACTTTAGCAATATGAGTGTCGAATGAAAGGCTACTGTCAACCTGGGTTCCCAGGTCCCTAATAACTTCTTCTGTGTTCAGGGATTGCCACCTATATGGTAGCTAGGGGTAACCTTATTTTTCCCGAAGGGTATGACTATGCATTTCTTGGCATTTAACTTTAGGCCATGGCTCTGGCACCAGTTATCCATTTCTGTGAGACCCTTCTGAAGGATATCTGTGTCGGATGTGTTTTCAACTAGTTTGCAGTCATCTGCAAACTTTGTCAGCCATAACCCTCCTGTGTTTGCTTGTACTTCAGAAATGTAGATGCCAAACAAGAGTGGGCCCAGGACTGAGCCCTGTGGGACACCACTTGTGACAGGCTTTGAGTCTGACATGGCGCCAGCAACTCTGACCCTGTGGGTTCTGTCATTCAGCCAGTTTGCAACCCATCTTGTAATATATGGGTTTACATTTAAGTTGATGAGTTTTTCAATGATACCCGAGTGAGGTATTGTATCAAAAGCCTTCGCCAGGTCTAGGTAGGCTGTATGGACTGCCTTTCCCTCGTCAATGGCCTTGGTGACTGTTTCAAAAAAGTCAACCAAGTTTAGAAGGCATGATCTGCCTTTGACAAAGCCAAACTGGGTTGGATCCAAAGTCTGCAAGTTCCCTATGTCTTTATTTATGAGATCCATTATGATCCTCTCCATGGCTTTGCAGATAAGGCTTGTCAAGCTAATGGGACGGTAATTTCCAGGGTCGGTGGAGGCACCGCTTTGTGAGGGACCACAGTCGCGTGTGCCAGGTGAGACTAAGATTAAACAGCTGTCCTAACTGTGGGTTTAATTCCTCGTTGAGTTCATGGAGCACACAGCCGGGGACACCATCAGGTCCCATGGATGCTGTGTTCTTTGCCTTGGAGAGAGCAATTCTCACCTGGGCGTTAGAGATGTTTGGGTGGCTACAATCATTTGGTATAGATATCTCTCCTTTAGGGGAAGTTTGCACTGAACCTTTCAGCCAGTATGTTGGCAATGTCTGTAGGATCAGTAATCTTCACATCATTTTGAACTAATTCTGAGCATATCTGGGAGTTTCCTCCTAGGTTTCTGACATAGCTAAAGAATGCCTTATGGTTGTCTTTAGAGTCCTTAGCTATTTTTTTCCTCAAAATTAGCTTTGGATGATTTTATGAGAGCTCTTAGCTTTTTACTTATAGTGATCAGCGGTGTCTTACCTTTTAAGGATTTTGCTCTATCTTGTAGTAGCTTTTTTCCTTTTGTTGTAGAGTTTGTTTATGGCTGGGGTCCACCAGACTGGACGCTTGCCTTTGGTACAAAGAGTCTTTGTTTTGCTTGGGATTGCCTGATCCACGCAGCCCTGCAGGTGCTGGTAGAAGGCATTTGTAAGTGATTCAGCGGTTTGAGTAATGTTAACCGCCGGCTCAGGGGCCTTAAAGGAGACCACACTAGTCTTTAGAAGTGTGAAGTCGGCTTTCGAGAAGTTCTTTACTGTGGTCTTTTTCATTTCGGTGGGGCGGGATGAGGACCTCCAGCGAGATTAGTTTGTGATCAGATCGCACCAGTGAGGGGTATACTTGCGGCGGTGAACATTGTGCTCCCATGTTCGTGATGATGAGATCAAGTATGTTTTCTCCTCTTGTGGGATGGTGACTAGTTGTTCCATGGCATTTGAGTTTATGAATTCCAGGAACTTTTGGGCTAGAGTGTTTGGGCTTGAGTAGTGTTCCCAGTCTATATTAGGGTAGTTGAAGTCACCTAGTATGATGGAGTTCGAGATACATTTATCCTCCAGTGTTTTCAGGAAGGCCATATGAGGTTCCTGAGTTTGCAAGGGTGGCCTGTAACATGCTACAAATTGCAGAGCAGTCTTGCCTATGGTTAATTGCACCTGGATGGTTTCCGATGCATCGCGATGCCACCAATCTTGAGGTGTGGGTGTCCTTGATGAATATGGATACCCTCCTCCTTTCTTGGTATTGTCCAGGTTTTGGGGCGAACGCATGATATGAGGTAAAACCTGATAGTGCTGGGGTGCTCTCAGGAGCCTTGAACCAGGTTTCTGTCACAGCACAGACATCGATGTTCTCCATACTGAGAAGGGCCTCGAGTGCATGCATCTTGAGGTTGAGACTTCTGGCATTGAGCAGCATTACCCTTAGTTTTTTTCTTTGTTTTGTTCTAGGGTGGTAGGTTTAGAATTTGAGCCTTGCCTAAAAAGGCACTATGGGGTGGCAAGAGCCTTTGCCAAAATCCGAATCCCAGGGTGACAAGTGCAAGCCGTCCCTTGCAGCGTGGCTTCTCCAGCATGTCATCCCAGGCAGACAGACATTGATCCTTTGAATGACACCAGAGTTTAAGCCAATTGTTAAAGCTGATCATCTTATCTCTGTATTGTGGCATCATTCTTGGTGAAGGTAGGATACTGCTCAAGGTCAGGGTCATACCTGCTTGGGCTACATAATCAGAGAGCTCCTCTATGTCTCTTTTCATGTAGTCCAAGGAGGTACGTCTCAGGTCGTTAACACCAGCATGGACAATGAGTCGTACTTGTACCTGCTGTTGAGAGACCTGAGTGCATGCGGATTCTAGCACCCAACAGACAGCTTACTGTGACCTTCTCCTTACTCAGTCTGGTGAGGGGGACGTCAGTGTGTCTGACTATGGAGTCACCAATGACTAGTGTGTCTGGCATTGTGTTTGGCCTTAAGGGCTGTGACTGCTTGACACTCTGACTGTGTGGTCTATGTGTTGCAGGTGTTGTGTTCTGAGGTGGTAGTTGTTTGGGTGTCTGCTTTGGTGGCCTCTGCTGTTTTGGTAGATTTTGATCAGAGCCTCCGAGTATGTCTTTGTGTGTTTATGTGTATGATTTGAGGTTGTGATGGTATTATGTGAGACTGGGTCTATAGTGTGTGTGGTTACCTTCTCCTCCTGTCTGGTCATGCCAGTCCTATGTTGAGAGAGCTCAGCCTCCAGTTTGGCTGTATAGTTGCATCTCTCGCATGTATTTGTGTTTTGTGGGAGGAGGAGAGGGTTGTCTGTGTACATGAGGCAATTGTAACATTGCCTCAATATTCCCAGGTTCACCAGCTGAGCAGGAGAGGACATTAGCAACTGATCCTCGACATGCTAGAAGGAATAGACAGAAAAACTTAAGAAAAGGTTCTGGGGGATGTGGGTGACCGAGAAATGGGGTTTGCTTTTTTGGGGTACTTTCTATAACAAGAGTGCTGTATCGAGGTGATAAGTACTGTAGGAGCAAGTACTTCACTATACAGATAGAGAATAGTCTACTTGGGAGTCAAGTAGAGATAATTTATAGTTGTAGGATACACTAAATAGGACAGTAGTATACTTTGAGGAAGGTAGTTTTAAGGGAAAATATGAAGAATGGACTTTAGGTAGCCCTAATAGTTTAAATCTGATTAACCGGCGCTGCCCTAGTGTGCAACAGTAGCAGCTCCTAACGCTGCTTTATAGCAGGGGCTGGAAAAACAGGAAATGACCCAAAATGGAATTACTAGTTGCTGCTTCTAACCACTCCTCTGAGGACAAACAAGCAGCTCAGTACTCCCCACTCCCACTGGTGAGTAAAGAAACTACCTCTGGCCACACAAGAAAATGGAGGAACACAGAAACCAAATACAAAGCCCAGGGATCAGCAGAATCTGATCACTGGAACAACTAGCTAGGAAAGTTTAGGAAAGGAGAAATATTTTTGTTTTTTTTTTTTTTTGCAAACAGACAGAAAAAAATGCAGTAAATGCTTTGTTTTCGACTAAATTGCTATCAAAGGCTAGTACACTTGAGTGTATTAGTCTGTTTGTTACTTTTAAGCAATACTTTAGCCCACAAGTGCAATCAACAATATAAGCTCACAAAAACAGGAAAATAATGTAATAAAACAGTAATATAGGCACAAACAGTAGTCGAAAAGCTCAAAAGATCGAAAAATGCAAACTAAAAAGTTTAAAAAATACTTATGATCAAGAAAGTTGCTTTTTCTGCTCTCTGCTGGCTTAGGAACTCTGCAGGGGACCACGAGGAGCTATGCCTAGTTCTCTAATGCCAGAAAAGCCTGCCAAAGCGTGCTTTATAGCAGGGGGCTGGAAAAAACAGGACATGACCCAAAATGGCCGAATTACTAGTTGCTGCTTCTAATCACTCCTCTGAGGACAAACAAGCAGCTCAGTACTCCCCACTCCCACTGGTGAGTAAAGAAACTACCTCTGGCCACACAAGAAAATGGAGGAACACAGAAACCAAATACAAAGCCTAGGGATCAGCAGAATCTGATCACTGGAACAACTAGCTAGGAAAGTTTAGGAAAGGAGAAATATTTTTTTGTTTTTTTTTTTTGCAAACAGACAGAAAAAATGCAGTAAATGCTTTGTTTTTGACTAAATTGCTATCAAAGGCTGGTACACTTGAGTGTATTAGCCTGTTTGTTACAAGCAATACTTTAGCCCACAAGTGCAAGCAACAATATAAGCTCACAAAACAGGAAAATAAGGTAATAAAACAGTAATATAGGCACAAACAGTAGTCCAAAAGTTTAAAAGATTGAAAAATGCAAACTAAAAGTTTAAAAATTACTTATGATCAAGAAAGTTGCTTTTTCTGCTCTCTGCTGGCTTAGGAACTCTGCAGGGGACCAGCGAGCTATGCCTAGTTCTCTAATGCCAGAAAAGCCTGCCAAAGCGTGCTTTATAGCAGGGGCTAGAAAAACAGGAAATGACCCAAAATGGCCGACAAATTACTAGTTGCTGCTTCTAACCACTCCTCTGAGGACAAACAAGCAGCTCAGTACTCCCCACTCCCACTGGTGAGTAAAGAAACTACCTCTGGCCACACAAGAAAATGGAGGAACACAGAAACCAAATACAAAGACCAGGGATCAGCAGAATCTGATCACTGGAACAACTAGCTAGGAAAGTTTAGGAAAGGAGAAATTTTTTGTGTTTTTGTTTTTTTGCAAACAGACAGAAAGAAATGCAGTAAATGCTTTGTTTTCGACTAAATTGCTATCAAAGGCTGGTACACTTGAGTGTATTAGCCTGTTTGTTACAAGCAATACTTTAGCCCACAAGTGCAATCAACAATATAAGCTCACAAAAACAGGAAAATAAGGTAATGAAACAGTAATATAGGCACAAACAGTAGTCGAAAAGCTCAAAAGATTGAAAAATGCAAACAAAAAGTTTAAAAAAATACTTATGATCAAGAAAGTTGCTTTTTCTGCTCTCTGCTGGCTTAGGAACTCTGCAGGGGACCACGAGGAGCTATGCCTAGTTCTCTAATGCCAGAAAAGCCTGCCAAAGCGTGCTTTATAGCAGGACCTGGAAAAAACAGGAAATGACCCAAAATGGCCGATTAATTACTAGTTGCTGCTTCTAACCACTCCTCTGAGGACAAACAAGCAGCTCAGTACTCCCCACTCCCACTGGTGAGTAAAGAAACTACCTCTGGCCACACAAGAAAATGGAGGAACACAGAAACCAAATACAAAGCCCAGGGATCAGCAGAATCTGATCACTGGAACAACTAGCTAGGAAAGTTTAGGAAAGGAGAAATATTTTTTTTTGTTTTTTTGTTTTTTTTTTGCAAACAGACAGAAAAAAATGCAGTAAATGCTTTGTTTTCGACTAAATTGCTATCAAAGGCTAGTACACTTGAGTGTATTAGTCTGTTTGTTACAAGCAATACTTTAGCCCACAAGTGCAATCAACAATATAAGCTCACAAAAACAGGAAAATAAGGTAATAAAACAGTAATATAGGCACAAACAGTAGTCGAAAAGCTCAAAAGATCAAAAATGCAAACTAAAAGTTTAAAAATACTTATGATCAAGAAAGTTGCTTTTTCTGCTCTCTGCTGGCTTAGGAACTCTGCAGGGGACCACGAGGAGCTATGCCTAGTTCTCTAATGCCAGAAAAGCCTGCCAAAGCGTGCTTTATAGCAGGGGGCTGGAAAAAACAGGAAATGACCCAAAATGGCCGACAAATTACTAGTTGCTGCTTCTAACCACTCCTCTGAGGACAAACAAGCAGCTCAGTACTCCCCACTCCCACTGGTGAGTAAAGAAACTACCTCTGGCCACACAAGAAAATGGAGGAACACAGAAACCAAATACAAAGCCTAGGGATCAGCAAAATCTGATCACTGGAACAACTAGCTAGGAAAGTTTAGGAAAGGAGAAATATTTTTTTGTTTTTTTGTTTTTTTTTTTTTGCAAACAGACAGAAAAAATGCAGTAAATGCTTTGTTTCGACTAAATTGCTATCAAAGGCTGGTACACTTGAGTGTATTAGCCTGTTTGTTACTTTTAAGCAATACTTTAGCCCACAAGTGCAATCAACAATATAAGCTCACAAAAACAGGAAAATAAGGTAATAAAACAGTAATATAGGCACAAACAGTAGTCAAAAAGCTCAAAAGATTGAAAAATGCAAACTAAAAAGTTTAAAAAATACTTATGATCAAGAAAGTTGCTTTTTCTGCTCTCTGCTGGCTTAGGAACTCTGCAGGGGACCACGAGGAGCTATGCCTAGTTCTCTAATGCCAGAAAAGCCTGCCGAAGCGTGCTTTATAGCAGGGGGCTGGAAAAAACAGGAAATGACCCAAAATGGCCGACAAATTACTAGTTGCTGCTTCTAACCACTCCTCTGAGGACAAACAAGCAGCTCAGTACTCCCCACTCCCACTGGTGAGTAAAGAAACTACCTCTGGCCACACAAGAAAATGGAGGAACACAGAAACCAAATACAAAGACCAGGGTTCAGCAAAATCTGATCACTGGAACAACTAGCTAGGAAAGTTTAGGAAAGGAGAAATATTTTTTTGTTTTTTTGGGGGTTTTTTTGCAAACAGACAGAAAAAAATGCAGTAAATGCTTTGTTTTCGACTAAATTGCTATCAAAGGCTGGTACACTTGAGTGTATTAGCCTGTTTGTTACTTTTAAGCAATACTTTAGCCCACAAGTGCAATCAACAATATAAGCTCACAAAAACAGGAAAATAAGGTAATAAAACAGTAATATAGGCACAAACAGTAGTCGAAAAGCTCAAAAGATCGAAAAATGCAAACAAAAAAGTTTAAAAAATACTTATGATCAAGAAAGTTGCTTTTTCTGCTCTCTGCTGGCTTAGGAACTCTGCAGGGGACCACGAGGAGCTATGCCTAGTTCTCTAATGCCAGAAAAGCCTGCCAAAGCGTGCTTTATAGCAGGGGGCTGGAAAAAACAGGAAATGACCCAAAATGGCCGACGAATTACTAGTTGCTGCTTCTAACCACTCCTCTGAGGACAAACAAGCAGCTCAGTACTCCCCACTCCCACTGGTGAGTAAAGAAACTACCTCTGGCCACACAAGAAAATGGAGGAACACAGAAACAAATACAAAGCCCAGGGATCAGCAAAATCTGATCACTGGAACAACTAGCTAGGAAAGTTTAGGAAAGGAGAAATATTTTTGTTTTTTTGTTTTTTTTGCAAACAGACAGAAAAATGCAGTAAATGCTTTGTTTTCGACTAAATTGCTATCAAAGGCTGGTACACTTGAGTGTATTAGCCTGTTTGTTACTTTTAAGCAATACTTTAGCCCACAAGTGCAATCAACAATATAAGCTCACAAAAACAGGAAAATAAGGTAATAAAACAGTAATATAGGCACAAACAGTAGTCGAAAAGCTCAAAAGATCAAAAATGCAAACTAAAAAGTTTAAAAATACTTATGATCAAGAAAGTTGCTTTTTCTGCTCTCTGCTGGCTTAGGAACTCTGCAGGGGACCACGAGGAGCTATGCCTAGTTCTCTAATGCCAGAAAAGCCTGCCAAAGCGTGCTTTATAGCAGGGGCTGGAAAAACAGGAAATGACCCAAAATGGCCGACGAATTACTAGTTGCTGCTTCTAACCACTCCTCTGAGGACAAACAAGCAGCTCAGTACTCCCCACTCCCACTGGTGAGTAAAGAAACTACCTCTGGCCACACAAGAAAATGGAGGAACACAGAAACCAAATACAAAGCCCAGGGATCAGCAAAATCTGATCACTGGAACAACTAGCTAGGAAAGTTTAGGAAAGGAGAAATATTTTTTGTTTTTTTTTTTTGCAAACAGACAGAAAAAATGCAGTAAATGCTTTGTTTTCGACTAAATTGCTATCAAAGGCTGGTACACTTGAGTGTATTAGCCTGTTTGTTACTTTTAAGCAATACTTTAGCCCACAAGTGCAATCAACAATATAAGCTCACAAAAACAGGAAAATAAGGTAATAAAACAGTAATATAGGCACAAACAGTAGTCGAAAAGCTCAAAAGATCGAAAAATGCAAACTAAAAGTTTAAAAATACTTATGATCAAGAAAGTTGCTTTTTCTGCTCTCTGCTGGCTTAGGAACTCTGCAGGGGACCACGAGGAGCTATGCCTAGTTCTCTAATGCCAGAAAAGCCTGCCAAAGCGTGCTTTATAGCAGGGGCTGGAAAAACAGGAAATGACCCAAAATGGCCGACAATTACTAGTTGCTGCTTCTAACCACTCCTCTGAGGACAAACAAGCAGCTCAGTACTCCCCACTCCCACTGGTGAGTAAAGAAACTACCTCTGGCCACACAAGAAAATGGAGGAACACAGAAACCAAATACAAAGCCCAGGGATCAGCAAAATCTGATCACTGGAACAACTAGCTAGGAAAGTTTAGGAAAGGAGAAATATTTTTTTGTTTTTTTTTTTTTTTGCAAACAGACAGAAAAAAATGCAGTAAATGCTTTGTTTTCGACTAAATTGCTATCAAAGGCTGGTACACTTGAGTGTATTAGCCTGTTTGTTACTTTTAAGCAATACTTTAGCCCACAAGTGCAATCAACAATATAAGCTCACAAAAACAGGAAAATAAGGTAATAAAACAGTAATATAGGCACAAACAGTAGTCGAAAAGCTCAAAAGATCGAAAAATGCAAACTAAAAAGTTTAAAAAATACTTATGATCAAGAAAGTTGCTTTTTCTGCTCTCTGCTGGCTTAGGAACTCTGCAGGGGACCACGAGGAGCTATGCCTAGTTCTCTAATGCCAGAAAAGCCTGCCAAAGCGTGCTTTATAGCAGGGGGCTGGAAAAAAACAGGAAATGACCCAAAATGGCCGACGAATTACTAGTTGCTGCTTCTAACCACTCCTCTGAGGACAAACAAGCAGCTCAGTACTCCCACTCCCACTGGTGAGTAAAGAAACTACCTCTGGCCACACAAGAAAATGGAGGAACACAGAAACCAAATACAAAGCCCAGGGATCAGCAAAATCTGATCACTGGAACAACTAGCTAGGAAAGTTTAGGAAAGGAGAAATATTTTTTTGTTTTTTTTGTTTTTTTTGCAAACAGACAGAAAAAAATGCAGTAAATGCTTTGTTTTCGACTAAATTGCTATCAAAGGCTGGTACACTTGAGTGTATTAGCCTGTTTGTTACTTTTAAGCAATACTTTAGCCCACAAGTGCAATCAACAATATAAGCTCACAAAACAGGAAAATAAGGTAATAAAACAGTAATATAGGCACAAACAGTAGTCGAAAAGCTCAAAAGATCGAAAAATGCAAACTAAAAAGTTTAAAAAATACTTATGATCAAGAAAGTTGCTTTTTCTGCTCTCTGCTGGCTTAGGAACTCTGCAGGGGACCACGAGGAGCTATGCCTAGTTCTCTAATGCCAGAAAAGCCTGCCAAAGCGTGCTTTATAGCAGGGGGCTGGAAAAACAGGAAATGACCCAAAATGGCCGCCAAATTACTAGTTGCTGCTTCTAACCACTCCTCTGAGGACAAACAAGCAGCTCAGTACTCCCCACTCCCACTGGTGAGTAAAGAAACTACCTCTGGCCACACAAGAAAATGGAGGAACACAGAAACCAAATACAAAGCCCAGGGATCAGCAAAATCTGATCACTGGAACAACTAGCTAGGAAAGTTTAGGAAAGGAGAAATATTTTTTGTTTTTTTTTTTTGCAAACAGACAGAAAAATGCAGTAAATGCTTTGTTTTCGACTAAATTGCTATCAAAGGCTGGTACACTTGAGTGTATTAGCCTGTTTGTTACTTTTAAGCAATACTTTAGCCCACAAGTGCAATCAACAATATAAGCTCACAAAAACAGGAAAATAAGGTAATAAAACAGTAATATAGGCACAAACAGTAGTCGAAAAGCTCAAAAGATCGAAAAATGCAAACTAAAAAGTTTAAAAAATACTTATGATCAAGAAAGTTGCTTTTTCTGCTCTCTGCTGGCTTAGGAACTCTGCAGGGGACCACGAGGAGCTATGCCTAGTTCTCTAATGCCAGAAAAGCCTGCCAAAGCGTGCTTTATAGCAGGGGGCTGGAAAAAACAGGAAATGACCCAAAATGGCTGACAAATTACTAGTTGCTGCTTCTAACCACTCCTCTGAGGACAAACAAGCAGCTCAGTACTCCCCACTCCCACTGGTGAGTAAAGAAACTACCTCTGGCCACACAAGAAAATGGAGGAACACAGAAACCAAATACAAAGCCCAGGGATCAGCAAAATCTGATCACTGGAACAACTAGCTAGGAAAGTTTAGGAAAGGAGAAATATTTTTGTTGTTTTGTTTTTTGCAAACAGACAGAAAAATGCAGTAAATGCTTTGTTTTCGACTAAATTGCTATCAAAGGCTGGTACACTTGAGTGTATTAGCCTGTTTGTTACTTTTAAGCAATACTTTAGCCCACAAGTGCAATCAACAATATAAGCTCACAAAAACAGGAAAATAAGGTCATAAAACAGTAATATAGGCACAAACAGTAGTCGAAAAGCTCAAAAGATCGAAAAATGCAAACTAAAAAGTTTAAAAATACTTATGATCAAGAAAGTTGCTTTTTCTGCTCTCTGCTGGCTTAGGAACTCTGCAGGGGACCACGAGGAGCTATGCCTAGTTCTCTAATGCCAGAAAAGCCTGCCAAAGCGTGCTTTATAGCAGGGGCTGGAAAAACAGGAAATGACCCAAAATGTCGATTTAATTACTAGTTGCTGCTTCTAACCACTCCTCTGAGGACAAACAAGCAGCTCAGTACTCCCCACTCCCACTGGTGAGTAAAGAAACTACCTCTGGCCACACAAGAAAATGGAGGAACACAGAAACCAAATACAAAGCCCAGGGATCAGCAGAATCTGATCACTGGAACAACTAGCTAGGAAAGTTTAGGAAAGGAGAAATATTTTTTGTTTTTGCAAACAGACAGAAAAATGCAGTAAATGCTTTGTTTTCGACTAAATTGCTATCAAAGGCTGGTACACTTGAGTGTATTAGCCTGTTTGTTACTTTTAAGCAATACTTTAGCCCACAAGTGCAATCAACAATATAAGCTCACAAAAACAGGAAAATAAGGTAATAAAACAGTAATATAGGCACAAACAGTAGTCGAAAAGCTCAAAAGATCGAAAAATGCAAACTAAAAAGTTTAAAAAATACTTATGATCAAGAAAGTTGCTTTTTCTGCTCTCTGCTGGCTTAGGAACTCTGCAGGGGACCACGAGGAGTTATGCCTAGTTCTCTTTGCATGCTTAGGGCCATCATGGAGGTGCAGACATGTTCCAATAGGTCCTCCAGAGAAATGATTAGGGTTGTAGATATGGTGCAGGTTGTCATGCACGATTGCCTCCATTATGTTGCTGATTCAATGGATCAGATGAATGACATGTTGTACAGGTGATTCTGTGATGGAACATCTGCTGGGAGGGGTACAGCATCCACATGGGTGTAAGTCAGCCACATCATCTGATGTTAGTTGATGTGGCCATGCCTGATCATGCTCCCATAATGACACTACTTCCACTCCTCCATCAGTGATTGAGGTGTCCACACCCAGACATGGCATGCCATAAGGTCATGATCTTGGGCATCCTCCTGAAGAGAGCTCATCCAGCAGATATCAGTCATGTTCAGGTATCAGCCGTGCATCTGACCATAGGTGTGGATGTGCCAGTTCAACTCCTGGCAGAGCCAGTTCTTGTGGTCAAGTATGCCAATGATGTATTGCCACATCTACCATGCATGACTCACACCTGTCCGACATACCATAAGACATAGAGCTAGCACAGAGTTTGGCTGTGTTCTTGAGGCACTCGCACACCAGTTTCACCTGGAGGGCCCAAACTATCACACAAACAACAGTTACATGGTTCATCCGTGTGGCTTAAAGCTCATTCTGTCTCAGGGGCCATTTGTTACTTTATCCAAATGTCTGTTTCTCTTTCTTACTTACAAGCACCCACTTGCCTTTTGTGTCTACCTAGGCTTCCTGCCCCCTCCACACAACACCCTGTGCAAATGATGATAACTGTGCCATATCCTTGTTTTCTATCGTTTGGATTCAGGGATACGTCTGATGCTCAGGGCTAATAGCTGAATTAGTGCTTAGTATATTATTTTTACCATGTAATCTGAACTCTAATACATTGATATGTATATTTTGGACTCTTTTCTTACTCAACATATCTGTACCATGTTTATTTTTATCAATTTTTATCAATACTTCTAACTTTACTTATCTGTACAATGTGTGCATTTTTCTTTTCATCTTAACTTTTGTAACCATTGCTTTGGAGTTTTTCTCCTCAGATCTTTGATGAAAATGGGCTTCTTGCCCAATCGAACAATACTCTGTAAACAAATGTAAATAAATGATAAAAATAAAATAAATATCTGTGTTTTTGATGTTGTTTTGCTAATTGTACTTTTGACATATTTTGGTCATACAAAGTTAGACATTTGATAGAATTGAAACAGTTTTTTGCATCAATATTATCAAGAATCTTCTGAGGGTTATGAAGTTTGAAACTGAAATGTGTCTCATTACTTTCTAACTTCTCTCTTTAATGATTTTCCAGTACAAAATTATGAGGCCAAACTGAGGACATCTGGTGACCATCAGTACTTTTGAGAGGTATGGGTGTGTGAGTCCTTGATGCCTGAGGTCTATTAATTGATAGAGGACATGTATTCACATAAGTCTCTCCTGTCACATGTTAAAGTCATTCCTGTACAAATCACCCACCTTTTACTTACTTACATTACCAAGTAACAACATGCAATGATATGCTACTCATTTGTATTATTATGCAATTCTGTTTTAACACTCCAGTTCAGCACTTACCTTGTAAATCTGGCAATTGCTACAGTTTTAGTTCAGAGCTGAATCTGTCTGATTCTAGGAGTACACAGCCATTACATGGGTAGGTAAAGGTTGTGAGCATTGCTTGGCATCAGTTACTGTATGTATGTGTGTAGGATGAAGGTTTAAGCCCTTAGGTGGTGAGTGAGTGTGCTATGCATAGCCAATGTGAGGGCATGTTGAGCATGTCTATGTCTATCTATACTCACAGCAGCAGCTGGATCCCCCTCTGACTCCTCATCTGTGTGTGGCTGTGGTGACATTGCCAATGGTGGTGGGATGTGTTCACCTTCCCCTTGTTGATCCTGCTGAAGCTGTTTTATTAGGATGATGTTCTGAATCATGGCACAGATGGTGAATATTTCAGTACATGTACATGGATTGTACTGCAGGGCTCCCCCAGATGTATCTAGGCAGTGGAACTGCCACTTCAGCAGCCCAACCCATAATCTATGATATTTCTGGTTTGAGCGTGTGCCTCATTATGGTGTTCTTCAGCAGGTCTGTGTACATTTTTGATGGGTATCATCAGCCATCATTCCAGTGCATAACCTGCATACCCCAGTAAATGTCCCTGTGGGATATCATCTCTAGTGAACATCTGATACAGTTGGGAGGTGATCCAGATATGTAATTCATGGTAACTGCCTGGGGGGTTGCCAGCACACATATTCAAGATGATTCCCTTAGCATTACACATGACTTGGCAGTTAATGGAGTGGATGTCCTTTCTATTTATGTAGACCCTTCACTGTTCCCTGGGTGTTGTCTTGATTTCTATATGTGTACAATATATGGCACCCAGTAGTTTAGGGCAGTGTACTACAGGGCAGAACTCTTGTAAATTTGTGGCCTTCTCCTCAGGAGTATGGGGAAATAAATGTGATCACTGGCATGTTGGAGCATAGCATTCAGGTATTGATGGAGCATCCTGAATGCTGATGCCTGTGACAACCCCAGCATATCCCCTGTTGGTCTCTGAAAGGTTCCTGTAGCTTAAATGCTAAGTGCTACACATTTGCCTCCACTGGCATTGGTTCCCCTCAGTTTGCTCTGGGTCGGAGTTGAGGACTACAGAGGTTGCAGAGTTCCTGTAGTGTGCCTCTATCTACTCTGTAGTGCTCTACAATTTTCACCTCATGCAGATTGTGATAAGTTAACCGTGGTCTGAAAACTCTTTTCCTTCTTAGCCATGGTCTATTAGCAGCAGCAGCTGCAGCATAGACTTCAGCCTGTTCCACATACCATGAATTAAAGCAATAGCAGCCCCTAATATTCTTTCTGTGTAGACTCCTTATCATTGCTGTATTCCAATAGGTTTTGGAATTCACAGGAAAAACTAGCACTGAGTCTGCACAGTTGCTTTATAGCTTGTTGAAAAACTCCTCCATTTTGGATGGGTTGATTAGCATACAATTTAGCTGCTTATGTTGTAATTAGCATGCCACAGTGTTTACCATGGTTCTGTGACTTTACACATCTTGTAGAGCCACTTACTGAATACAAAACAATACACTACCACCACGTACACATGGTCTTAACGGACAATGTAGTGTTCATTGAATCTGCCTGCCTGTCTTGTTTTTTCTAGCTGACTGATAACTCTCAATGTTAACAGCTATCAGTACATGATTGACCTCTTCTAGTCTCAACAAAGTGACACTGAGTGGACCTAACCCTTGGATGAACCACTCTAACTCAATATGACGCATTTAATGACACCTACATTGCCAACTTTCCTCCACAATACAGCATCGCAGTTGAAGATGATATCCATATCCACTGACCTAACCATGTTATAGTTTCTTGCAGCAATGACTGACATTATGATTAAAATAATTTCTTTTCAGCTTCGCACTAGTTTGTATACTCACATTTGGTTGAATCATGATGTGTTAAATTCAGATGTTTAAAACTTCATTTAGCCAACTATTTTTTTGTTTATCTGTTTGTTTTGTTTTTGTCTGAAATAACATTTAACTAATTGTGCCATAATTATACATATTCCATGAGATACATCTGGAAAATGTAAAAATTTATAAAGAATACTAACTGATCTCTGTACAAAAAAATGTCTTCTCCTACATCCCTAGATTAAACATAAAATTGAGATCATGTTAATTTGGAGATATGTGCAAAGCTGAATTCAGTAGCTAAACAAATATTTCCTTGATTCCTCAGTAGTGTGAGATAAGAGTTAGGATATATAGTTATCAGGAGTGGTCATAGTTTCATAGGTAAATACTAGGCTATCAGTCTGTAGACTGTTGCAAGCCTTGCCAATAACCTGAGGTCAAACTCAGTGGTGGCAAAGAAATATGCCACCTGGGCAACATAACCATTTGGCACCTACCATCCTTTTATTTATTCTATTTTTTTTTTAGCCTTTGTTAACTTAGTTAGTCCACCAGGCTAGTGTTCTGTTTTTAGGAAAGACCTGTGGTAGCATTCATACTAACTAGGGGTAATTTGACCTGAGCAACAGGGAAATTCTCCCTCTCTATTCAGTAAGTACCAGGGTATTTTGTGTATCCACTTGAGCTATCACTAACTCAGACAAATTGGACCTTGGTTTAACATCTAATCTGAAAGGCTGGACACCCAGAAGTGCCACCCTTAAAAAAAAAGTTTAACAGCTTACAATCTGCCAATAAGCAATCAAAACTGTGATTGTTTATAGAAATCTATAAACTGTCTGTCTATCTCTTTATTTTTAAAGTTTTTTAAAGGCTTATATGGGCATCCAAGCCAATAGCCTAGTATTGTCCTATTAACCAACAAAATGTTAGTTACCTTATTAAAATGGGACAGTGACAGTTTACAAAGTGTCTTATATGAGACTGTGGTCATAATCACCTAAATGACAGCATGCAACATACCAAACATTTTTTAAATGTTTGGGGCACCCTACACATTACTGCTAGAGGCAAGTACTCTGTTTTTCCCACATGTGCTACTCCTATTTAAAATTATTTAGGTAGTTTTCCCATTTTCTATCTGTGTATTACAAAATATGTGCAACTATGCCATAGGCAAAAAAATAAAATAAAAAATAATATATATATATATATATATATATATATATATATATATATATATATATATATATATGTATGTATATATATATATGAGGCACCAGACCAATGCAGGTGAAGATAAAGTTCAATTTTAATCCACAGACAAAGTACAAAAAATGGTGAGCGCTTTCATAGCAAGAGCTACTTCATCAGACAGTTAAAATCATTACTCACTCATATTTAAAAGTTACAAACAGCCAATCAGAATCAAAGTTCAATTAAGACAATACTATTAAGCTGTAAATTAAAAACAATATAATAGACAAACTTAAAGTGCCAAGTCTAGTCTGTAGTCCTAGAATAACCCTATAAAATATATTTAAAATTACATTTAAATTTTTTTATCTGCGCAATGGTTTATGAGTAAGTACAGGTTTAATAGAAATTTTGTCATTTAGCCCGCATCCTAATGATCCATTCAAGTTCCTTATTTTCTACCAGGTTCTTTATAGGGCCACCTCTACAACCTATTTTGACTTTCTCTGCTACCATGAATTTAAATGTGTGTGTCGTATCTGATGCCATCACATGTCTTGCTAAGGCATTAGTCTCTGCCCTCCTATATATATCATAAACATGCACCCTGATCCTATCACGAAACCTCCTATCACATTTCTGAACACATGCTGGGGATGCATACTTTCCCCAGGATTCACGAAGCCTCCGTGTAAGTGTTATAACTCTTACACGGAGGCTGCAGTTAAACGGAGTGATGTCAGCATGCTTTGCATATTCATGAGAGCATGCTGAATCACACCTAAGTCTAACACGGTCCATGTAAGACAGTAGGGGGTGTGTCCGTAGGCCGAGCCCTGCAAGCGGACACACCCCAGAAGTGTAAAAGTGCCCAAAGTAAACACCCACAACAGAGTCCACGGAAATGTGAATAAACACAACACAACACATGCCCCCACAGACTATCAACATAATATATATATAAATGAACATGTTATATATTTTTTTTAAATTGTAAAGATGTTTAACCGTAAGTGCGCTCGTTTGCTGGCGTGCCGTGAGCGCAGCTACAGTTAGCAGTCAGTGGGAAAGCATATAAGAACTAAATATGCAAAATAAGCCAGGAAGCAATAGTGTAGCGGTAGAGATGTTGGCTGAAGAGCAGGCATTCATGGTTCGAGCCCCCACAACACCGATTTTTTTTTTTTTGCAAAATAAGCAGGAAACAATTCCCTGACAAATATGTACACATAAAACCACAAGTTATGTAAAATGTAATGAAATAGCCCATTTATATTGAAGACATGTGAGGTAACAAAAGAAGAAAAAATGCCAGATATGCCCATAGCTGAGCTACAGTTTAATAGAGTGAGTGCATGTGCCCGTAGATGAGCAGTGGTTTAACTGGTGCAAAATGAGTGCCCGTAGCTGAGCAGTGGTTTAACATGCTAAATCTATGTGCCCCTAACTGAGCTGAGTGTAATATGCGTGCCAATAGCCAAATGAGGCTTAAAGCAGCATACCCCGTTTGCGCGGAGCTGTGCACCGTGCAAACGAGCTAACCGACGGGCAACGTTGAGCAAGCCATATCAAAACTGCCTTTACACAGACACACCCCTCAGCATGTCTAGACAGTCATGAAAAATAAAAAGCAGTGACCAGGTTCGAACCCAGGATACTATACACCATAGTCAAGGTACAGAACCACTAAGCCATGACAGCAGTACCTGTACATGCAATAATAGCTAAGATATAGGAATGAATACAAACTAGAGCATGACAATGCAGGTTTACTGAAGTTGATACAATTCTAAAATGGCCAATCACAGATATGTGCGGGAAAAACGGACTATATAAGCCCCATAGGCAGGAATACACAGCATAAACGATTGTAGAACTGACCTGCAGGCAGAATGACAGGAGTAGGAGAGGGTAGTCGCTTTCGAGCACAGAGGTTGGGTGTTGAGGAGTCCAGGTACATGGTCTGGCTCCTAGTCCATAATAATGAGGCCCAACTCATGCAGGGCCAGGTCCTCTGGGGAGCATACAGGGCTGAGGCGTGGGACCGGTTGGCTCATGATCTCACCAGTGCCACAGGGATTCCAAGGACTGGTGAGCAGGTCCGTCACCACCATGCGGACCTGAAGAGATGCAAGCAGGACCAACTGAACCTTTGGATCCAGGAGGCCCGCAAACACCCAACGCCCACTACTGAGTAAGTAACATTTAATTATGTATGTAAGAAATTAAACTAGCTGATATTATGGAGATGTGTATTCCAATATTACTTCATTTATATTACAGCTGCAGGTGTCCGTTCTGCGAACCGCAGAGCCTATGGCGATAGGCTGGTGCGGTTGTGCCACCAGGCAGGTCAGTAATCCACTACCACTAACTGTAAAGAAATATAAAAGTATGACAGTCAGCAAAAGAGTGCAGTGTAGTCAGTAAGGAATAAAATCTGCAAGTAACAGTGTGAAAGTGTATGCAAGTATTGCTTGATTACAAGAGTTTTCAGCCTGTAAGTTTAACCTAAACATGAAACTGTCCAACATATATTCTGAAATAAAAATGCCCTGCCTGTAAGAAAATAGTACACAACCTGCAGCAGGCTGAAAAGTATAGCTGCAGAAGATGATGAAATCACATGTGTGAAATATATCCCTGTGGAAATACTGAAACATGACAGAAGTGAGACTGCTGGAAAGGATTGTAATAACTACTGTTAAAACATGTCAATAAAGCCTAGAAGTACCATCCTGAATAGTAAAATGAAAGCAAGTGAGAGAGTGTGAGAAAGTGCCATGAATCCAGCAATACAGTAGTAATAACCCCTGAATAAAGTATACTGCAGTCAAGACAGAATGAAATGCATGTGAGATTCAAAACCAAACAGCAAAATCTGTTCAAAGTGTTGCTGCATCTGGAATGTGTATCCCAAAATCAGGATATGTTGCTCTCAGTCTGCAATATGCAGATAGGATGTTTGTCTGATATACCAAACATCCACACTTGTCTACAGCTATATAAAGCAAATGTAGCCCTGATGTAGCTGAACAAAGCTAGATATGAATGTGTATGAAGAACCATAAAATGTATATTGATGTTGCATTAACAGTCCTATCACCAAGTTGAAATAGTTATCATATAGGAAACTGTAGTTAGAACAGTAGTGTGTATATAACTGTAGCTATTAGAAATGTACAGCATATGTATTGTTATTCGAAGGTGTTAATATTACTTTCTTCCCCCCACCCTATAACCACATATAACCCATTCCACGTGAAAATGGTATGTGCAATCACAATAACACCCCTGGACGTTTGTCCTGTTGGGTCATATATATTTGCATGTCTGTTGATGCATCTGCCCTGTTCATACATCCACACCTGATGGCCTGTTGCCATCAATTAACCCTGCATGTTGTTGGACTGTGTATTTCTGTTCAAATTATGCATGTGTTATGCACGCTGTTCAATGCTGTGAATATCTGGGTGTTTGGTTAATGGGAATACTAATGCATGCTGTTACAACTATTTGTGAATGGTATTATATGTTACTAACCCAAACTGTCATGACATAATGCAAAACATAGTACGACAGGGAAGGCGGGTTCCAGCAGACCCACCTCTCCCACCTCAGCTGGCGAGTGCACCTGGCACTAGTGCCGAGTCCGGACCCTCCTCCGGTGGCCCTGTGCCACCTGTGGGTGGAAGCGCTGCAGGGGATGGGGCTCGCCCCCCCCTCTGCAAGTGTGGCCGGAGGAGGACCACCACTCACCCTCCGTAGTGTCCGGACTGTGGTGCGTAGGGAGATTCGGGACTCTGCTCTCGAGCCCCTACGCCAGCTCGAGGCACGGGTGGCGCAACTAACGGGCATGCCTGTTGCCCCACCTACACAGCCCCCAGCACAGCCCCGTCCTGGGCAGTGAAGGAACAGTGGCAACTGCCTATGGGTGGGGATATCAGTTCCACTGTTGCCATCTGTGGGCTCATGGGCTCTGGATATCCAAACCTCCGTCCCCGTCAATTGTGTAACCCCCCCACACATGTCATACACCGCCCCTGTATGCGTCTTGTTTGTCTTGTCTGTTTACCTACCCAACCTACCTCCCCAGCTGTACCGACTACCTTCACCTGACATACCACTCTCACCTGAAAAAAAAAAGGGCACTCTGTACCCACAAAAAAATTACACCCCATACATAGCTGCCCATTCCGCACACATGTCTACTGGACATGGAACCTATCAATTACAATTGGCTGTACAACAAGTATTATTGTTGTCCTGACACCTCTCTCAGGGTGGAAGGTTTCAAATGTCACACCAAATTACATACATATGCACAGCTGTTGCTGATGAAGAAATGGGCAGCTATGGGCCTTACCTACATCCCTCCTGCACATCCCAAGCTTGTTTCCCTACAGTCTTACCCTCTTTGTGACCCCTTTTTCACCACTTTCCTGTCTCCCCATTTTTCTTTTCTTTCAAAGAAAATAGCGCAGGTGCGAAGAGTAAGCACGTTTAAGCGGGTGTGCGCGGAGCTAACCGCCAGTGCGCATGCGTGAGCTCCACGCAAACCAGTGCTAACCCGGTTACAACTGCTTAAAAGTGCCTTAGTCACTTTGATTGACAGGTCCTGTACTCAGTTCAAAAGCAAAACAAAATCCCACTGTGAGTCCCGAACCCAGGACCTTGGAAACAGTAGTCTGCATGACTTACCACTAAGCCATGACTCTTATACAAGAGCATTGTGCTAAAATAAATATAGCATGTAATAGTAGGAATGAATGTAAAGGGAATATAGATGTGTAGTACACAAAGCATGCCATTTAGAATTACTATCAAAACTAGTGGATTTCCATAATAGTAGTGTGTGAACAGAAACAGCCATGCTAGTTGGAAGCTAGTAGGTAATAATGTCACTATAGTACCTTGCAAGCCACACACATACTCACAGCAGGACAAGCACTGCCCATACCCCACAACCTCTTACAGGAACACATCTGGACCAAGTAATACAATATGTGGAGCAAAGGCCCAAAACCACGGACACATTACAAATAATGTTACAACAAACGCAGACAGTTCGGAGAGTAACAGGGTCTGCACTTTGTGGGATGTTTGGAAGGGTATGCAGTCTGAAACTTGAATGTTTGTCACCATATTCTGACTTGAGCCCAGAGTGACTTGCCAGAAAAAGGTGTGCATGAGATATTGACCAAAATATGAGGCAGGAATGTGGACAACCTGCAAATATCTGTACACATGACGGGTCTGACACCACCATATTTGAATAGTTAAGAGCCTAGACATAGCAACAGTGAATGACTTACAGGGATGCCCCACAGACCCCATGTGAAATGTACAAACAGTAGGCAGAAAGGTGTAACACATGCAATGGTAACTATGGAGTCCTGAAAGTATTCATCACTTGCATGGCAGAAAAGGTGTAGTAATACATATGCTCATGCTAACCCACAGTCACAACTGCAGCATACCAGACATTTTAATGGGTGTACCCCACTGATATGTACCATTCCATGAGGCACATAACAGATGAACCTGAAAGTCTCTGGGGCCTGCTCAGCAGCATACTCAAATACCCTAATAGATGTCAAGGCCCACACCATGGCCAGACCACACTGCATGCTGTAACACCCTAGCAAATATAGCAAGCATTCCAAGGTGTGGATGTACATGAAAAATAGGAAAGCTACAGCAGCACACTACAGTCAAGACACCTAGCAGGCATACAAATAGTGACTGTAAAGGGCAACTATTGAAGCCTTAGCAACAAAGTGAAAGCAAAAGTGAAAGGAAAGCACACACACACACACACACATTAACAGTAGTAGTAGTTGTAGGTGTCAGTGAACATACACAGTTAGTACAGGAAACTGGAGAAATGAATGGAGGAATGTTAATCTACAACACACCTGGAAATATGAGAGAGATACCAACCTTTACACTCACAGAACATTGTCCACAGCATAACAGCATGGTCCCTGGCCTTAAAATCTGAAAGGGCTATGCCTATCTCACATACCTTTTTATAGCACTCTTTTGAAATCACAGTGAGAACTGCAATCAGTACACAACTGGCTGCATGCAATTAGCAAATGCTGGCTAACAATTGGTGCAGAGGCCATCACATGGGCATATGCAGATACCTACAAAAGTATGCTGTACTCCCAGCTCACACATGCAATACTTTCATTGCACCCTGAGAAGGATGTGAGAGACAGACAGAGAGAGAGAGAGAGAGACAGAGACAGAGAAAACTGCAATTAAGCAGACACAAAAAAACTGTTCAGCAACAGCTACCTGAAAGCTGACAACTGGGAAGTGGAGCAGCAGGACAGAGAACCAGACGGCAACACAAGCAGCTGTGACAAACACAGGTAATGTAAAGTAATACTATAAAGGTCTACATACTGTGAACCCTCCATATGTGTCATTGGTCTGTATCCATATGTATATGAAGATGTGTAAAGGGCAGGAGACATGCAGCAACTATCAGTGAAGGCTGTACATACATTTGTATGTGAGAGCATCTATGTGCACATATCAATGTTGGTTGATTGTAGGTTGTAGTGCCATGTACAAAGTAGGTTTCACAGTTATGTATGTTTAGCAGTATGTTAGTGTGTGTATACAGTATGGTAGACAAATATGTTGATATACCTGTCTAACATATGGATACGTATGTATGTGAACATATGTATGTGTGTATATATATATATATATATATATATATATATATATATATATATATACATATATATATATATATATATATATATATGATATGCATATATGTATACATACATAGAGAGAGAGATGTAGGAATACATAGACAGATGTAGATAGAATATTGTACAAACATATCTATGTAATGCACACATACAGATATAGATATATGTAGATACATACATAGACAGACTGATTTGACTACCTACAGGTATGACTGTATATGACGACCTGCAACACAGCCTGTCCCACCCCTCTGTCACTCACACCCCTCTGTGCCCCCTCCACATCTATAGCAATATATGTACATCAGTATATATATGTGTATATGTATATATATATATATATATATATATATATATATATATATATATATATATATATATATATATACATATATATCTATATACATATATATATATATATATATATATATATATATATATATATAGAGAGAGAGAGAGAGAGAGAGATGTATATAAAGTCTGAGTGAGGCGCATGTGTACAGATGTATTGCAACAGGTGCCTGGTGACAAAGGCATGGAGTGAACACCAGTGTCAAAACCGGAGTACCATACCACATTCCAGATCACCTACACCAGTAACCACCTGATATGTTATTGGCTGCCCATCACTGCATGTTTCAGGGGTGAACAGGGTCATAAATGTGTACAATAGTGGCCCCAATGATATTCACAGTGGCACACTATCCCTGGAATACCTGCACATGGTATGTGTCAGCGGACATGGTGTGTCAGCTATGGACATGTAGGTCGGTGTACCCCTCCACACCACATAATGGATGCCATGGTATGGACCTCACATGACAGCTACAGATATGGAGAAGGACACAGTGACATGTACAACACTGTGACAATGCACTCAAACACATTACCAATGCACAGTGACTGACAACACCACAGAGTACACATATGCTACCCACATAGAGGTTACCACTCCTGGATTTACATTTGTAAGTCACACCCATGACAGATGTCCAACAACCATAGTAACACCTCACACCATCCACAACCTAAATGTCTGCTGTGTGTCATCCGTGCCACTGCAATAGAGTGCACATGTGGAGGTAAGAGTTCCTACCCACAGATAAGACATACCCTGCAATAACCAACACAGTGTTAAGAAGCAAGACTCCCCATGAGTACATGTCACACATACCCCTGCTGAATGTTAGTCAGATAGGTAATATGCCATATGAGTCACCCTGTGTAACTGTGTGACAGCAGCAGGTACCATCACACCACATGTGTCACAATGGTTGGGTAGCAGAACAGTACACTGCTGTAGTCCCAGGGGCAATAGCATAGTGTATAGTATTGTATTGTAATGTAATGTATTGTGTTGTATTGTACTGGTATGTTGAGGTGCCTCCTTCGTGGAGTGGAACCACTGCTGCTGTGCGCCAGTGTACAGGTACATATCCTGTAGTCAGGCTAGTGTTACATAGCACTTCTATATGTGTGTTTAGCTCCTGTCAGAGTTTATGTAGCATGCAACTGGGGATACCATCAGGTCCCATCCACGTTGTATATTCTGCTGTCCTGAGGGTGGCTCTCTCCTGGACATCTGTGATGACAGGGAGGTTACGGTCAGCTGGGATAACTATGCCTTATTTTGGGGGAGAGGACGGGGTGACACCTGCACTGAACCTGTCTGCCACAATGTTCTCGATATCTGTGGTGTCAGTGAAATATTTGTTGTTGTGTACTACCTATGGGCATAGAGGATGGATCCTGACCAGGTTGCTAACATAACTGAAGAAGGCCTTCTGGTTATCTGTAGTGTCCCTCTTGATTTCCCTCTCAAAGTTGCCCATGGATTTTGTATGATGGAAAATAGATCCTTACTAGTGCTGCTCAGACATGCCTTCCCTTTATGGAATTATGCTCTGTCTTGCAGTAGCTTCCATCTTCTGTAATACAATCTGTCTATGGCTGGGGTCCACCAGACAGGATGCTGTCCCTTTGTGGAGAGTGTCTTGGTCATATATGGGATTGCATGATCCATGCATTCTCAGAGATGTCTGTAGAAAGCAATTATGTAGGGGTCAGCATTGTGGGTTGTATCTGCCACTGGCCCAGTGGGCTGAAAGGATACCATGTCACTGTTACAAAGTGTAAAGTTTGTATCTGTAATGTTATGCACTATAGTCATTTGTGCTGGTGGTGGATGTGGGATATGTATATCCAGGGCAATCAGTGTGTGGTCAGCTCACAGTAGTTGATGATGTAGGCCATACAGTACCTAGATACAAACCCCCAGAGTGAGGAGGTGCTCTTGACCTGAATCAGTGTTCTGACTGCTGGGGTTTGGTAGTATGTCGTATGGAGTGTGCCAGGTACTGTTGCACAGTTGCTGGCTGAGCACTGATACCTGGCCATCTACATGTGTATCCACCAATAGACAGACAGATGCCACATATGTGAGATGTTGTATCATAACAGTCGAGTAGCATGTGTAGTATGTGTGCCAAATTCTGCTGACATATATTGCTGATACCAGGTTAGTTTCTTTCTCAGGTACATGGCCCACCCGCGGAATCCCACCTACTCCACAGCTGAGGATGAGGAGATACACCAGAGCCTGGTGCGGGATTATGCAATACTCTTTTCCCGCACCAGCCAGAATCAGCAGGAGAGGGCTGCACTGTGGCAAGACCTTGTCCGTCGGGTAAATGACATAGGCACGCATAATAGGACATATGAGCAGGTACGACATCACTACAGTGATTTAATTAGACATGTCCGTCAGCGTGCGTCGGATATCCACAGGCAACAGGTCACCACAGGTGGTGGGGTGGCTACACATCCCCCACTCACCAGACTGCAGGGACTACTCATGAGTGTAGTGGCTCCAGTCCGCCAGCAACAACAACAGCAGCAGACATGCATTATGATGGAGGCTGGAGCCACGCAGCAGCAAGACAGTGAACGTGCAGGTAATATGCCATATGTATAGTTGACTGTTGTGTACACTGGTAGTTAATGCATGTGTGAGGTGTGTCCTTGGTTTGTAGCTGTCACCATAGTATTTAATGTGCAAGTGTGATATCCTCAATATTAGCAGCTGACCTGTGAAAGGCGACTGTTGTACTACTGACCTGTATCATACTCAGTAACAATGGCACAGTTGTGCCCACTGACATTAGTTTCTTCACGTCTGCAGGACCCTCTGGTATAACAGCAATGCAGCCTATCCATGCTGGTGAGTGTGTATTAACAATTCCTGTAATAGTGTTGATAGTAATAGTACTATTTGGCTCACTTAGTAGTGCTCTTTGTATGCATGTAGGTGTGTCTGTGTCTGTGTGTTGATATTACGCATACTGAGTACTGTACAATTGTGTGAAACTGTGTGTATGTGTGTATGTGTGCATGCGCGGACGACAACAGGGCCGCGGCCGCCCCCGTAGTGCCAGCAGCAGCCCCAGCAATGCTGGGTCTGTGCTGTCATCAGACCGCCCCAGGAGACCACGTGCACGTGGCTCTGGCCAGGCCCGACAGGGATCTGTGTCCAGTCAACGAACACCTGCTTCTGATGACAGTACCCAGTCTGGGTTGGTACTGGATACGGTCCGTAGCACCCCTGCAAGGCACAGGTACCATGTCCGCGGCCAGAGACACTAATCTGTATGACCTGGCAGGTACAGTCTGTGGCTGTCCACAAACACCAGTATATGGCAGCCATGAGGTGGAACTGTGTGCATCCATACACACATGCGAATTGACAACACCTAGGGCTACCGCATACACGCACACACTGCATCAACATTGCCCCACCTTCTACTGCTGTCCCTCACCAACACACATACACATACATGTCAATTGGTGGTATCGGTGGCTGACTCAGGCATACCAAGTTCACACCCTGTGCATATGATGAAACTGTGCCACCTTCTGCAATCTGTAACAACTGTGCAGGTACAAGTTAACATGTTGCTGATGCACAGGGTGACCACATAGATGTGTAGTAATAGTATCATGTTGTTAACACTACTGTGTGCTGAATTAATTGTGGGTATATCACAGCATGCCTGATGCAGTAAGTGTGTGATTGTCATGTCCTGTTGTCTACACCCATGGTAAGTACCATAGTGTATCATCTGCACATGTTGGCATACTGGTGGTAATGATGCCAACAGAAGGCTACATACATAGGTAGCACAGGGGATAGGGTAATGAATGTAGTAATACACAATGATGGACATGTAAATTGCAAGTGGCATGTTGCCCACACTAGACTCTGCAATGCAGATGTTTGAGGATGTTGATATGTGTGCAGTACTACACGACTGGTACAGGACACACAGAAGCACCCTAGCACTGCATGCTCACATCTCATACCATGCTAGACAGCCCCAACACACATAACTAATTGTCACAGGAGGGAGAGTCCCCATATATGTCAGGGATACTGTGGTGGCAGGCCAGGTAGCATACATCCTACTAAGTATGGAACCACTGAGTGAAGGCTCAGTGTCTGTTATTTGACATGTGCATTACTGCAGGTATGAGCACATGGGTTTCCATCTAGTTATTGTACATCCTGACAGTACATGGTCTGTACACTTGTGTGTACTGAGACTGGACCCTAGCCATCTGTCCCATGTATTTCCATGTACATGTGCATAGTGCCTGCATATTTGCAGTGTTACCTACTGGAACTGGTGAAGCTTGTTTGTTGTACAATGGACTACATGCAGCCCTGTTTACTGTAGCTTTGTTTGCATGCATGTTTTCTTGCAATTACCCTGGAATACTGATCACACCTGCAATGCATAGTTATAGAGCTTCTGTGGACTCCTAGTGCCATCTGCATAGCTTACTATATGTATGTCCATGTCCCACTTGACAGGATGTCACTGTTTGTCCTGTTCACATGTACACTGCCTGTGACACAGTGCATATGACTTACCTGGCATGTGTCCACGTGAGCAGTCATATATGGTACTGCTAACTAATCACAGGCACTACACCTTCACATATTCATCTTCTGTTGAACTACCTGCTTCTCTAGGGACGGCCTGCACCTGTCACCCCCGGGCTTTCAGATATTGGCAAAGGCTCTTGCTACCCCCATAGTGCCTATGTTAGGCAAGGCTCAAATGACAAACCCACCTTCATAGGTATCACAAGGGATAAGAAACTAAGAGTAATGCTACCCAATGCCAGAAGTCTAGACCTCCAGATGCATGCACCCAAAACACTCCTTGGCATGGAGAACATCGATATCTGTGCAGTAACAGATGCCTGGTTCAGGGCTACTGAGAGCACACCAGCACTACCAGGTTTAACCTGGTTGATTTCTTTGAAACAGTCACCAAGGCCATTGATGAGGGGAAGGTGGTTCACACAGCCTACCTGGACCTTGCAAAAGCCTTCACAACATTACCCCACTTGGGCATTCTAGAGAAGCTCACCAGCTTAAATATAAGCCCCTATGTCACTAGATGGATTGCACAGTGGCTCATGGACAGAACCCACATGGTTAGCATTGCAGGAGCCATGCCAGACTCCAAACCAGTTACGAGTTGTGTCCCACAAGGCTCAGTCCTGGGACCTCTCTTGTTTGGTATATATTTATTGGAGGTACAGGCCAACACGGACGGACTGTGGCTGACCAAATATGCAGATGACTGCGAACTGGCCACCATAATCGACTCTCCAGCCGACACAAGCGTCTTCCAAAGGGGCATCATAGAAACAGACAACTTGTGCCAGAGCCATGGCCTTCAGCTGAGCAGTGTTTAGAAAGGGGAATGTGCATCCTGTAGTCTGTTCACCTAGTTGACAAAAGGGACATTGTCCTCACACACACTAACCCCCCTCAGACAAAAACACACACTTGCCAATTACAGGATTCAAACCCCTATCTGACTATGTTATGACACTCGAGATGGACACATTAGCAGAGTGTGCTATTCGCATTACTGAGAGGTTGCCCTTCTCTTGCTGTACTTATAGGGTGCTGACATCATCAGTGTTTAGAAAGGGAAATGTGCATCCTGTAGTCTGTTCTCCTAGTTGCCAAAAGGGACATTTCTCTCACACGCACTAACCTGCTTCAGACAAACACACACACTTGCGATTCGCAGGATTCAAAGCCCTACCTAACTATATTATGACACTTGAGATGGACACATTATCAGAGTGCGCTATTCGCATTACTGGGAAGTTTCCCTTCTCCTGCTATACTTATAGAGTGCTGACATCATCAGTGTTTGGAAAGGGGAATGTGCATCCTGTAGTCTGTTCTCCTAGTTGCCAAAAGGGACATTTCCCTCACACACACTAACCCCCCTCAGACAAACACTTGCCATTCACAGGATTCAAACCCCTATCTAACTATGTTATGACACTTGAGACAGACGCATTAGCGGAGCGCGCTATTCGCATTATTGGGAGGTTTCTCTTCTCCTGCTGTACTTATAGAGTGCTGACATCATTGGTGTTTAGAAAGGGGAATGTGCATCCTGTAGTGTGTTTTCCTAGTTGCCAAAAGGGACATTTCTCTCCCACAGATTTACACACACACACCAACCCCACTTACACAAACACACACACACTGCGCATTTGCAGGATTCAAACCCCTACCTAACTATGTTATGACAGACGCATTAGCGGAGCGCGCTATTCGCATTACTGGTAAGTTTCTTTTCTCCTGCTGTACTTATAGTGTGCTGACATCATCGGTGTTTAGAAAGGGGAATGTGCATCCTGTGGGGAGGCAGACACCAAGCACACTCTGGCTAAGCTGTCATTCCCTAGTGCAAACAGCCTAGTGTTGACCTCTACACCCATATGTTTAATTGTCAAATGCACATTATTTGTTGCTGATAGACTGTTTGCACATCTTTATTGCCGTAGCATTCCCTGTTTGTATGAACAGCTTGTGCATCTGTGGAAGATGTTTGCATATGGGAGGGATCCACTATATCACGTATGTCTCTGTAGTCATTTAACTGTGTGCACTGGGCAGACTGCTGTAATGTGGTTGGTTCCTGGAATAACACATAAAAATACCAGATATGTGTGTCCAACTGCTAAACTGAGATTTGGCCTAAGTGCATGAGCATGCCCAGTTCAGCCTTCCCATGGCATGTTGTCTAACATATGTCTCATTTATCAAAGTGTGTGAGAATGCCCAGTGTGAGCATTCCATATGTTGGACTCTGCAGCCCACCACATTTGTAGATGAGTGTGAACTTCACCAAATATCACCCGTTTATGGTTGTGTGTTGTGTGTCGTGTTGTGTAGTTACTGTACAACTGCTTTGTGTGTGAACACAACAGGATTATACTGTGCCTGCAGTGTTTGCATGGGATACTTTGCATACAGTTGTCAACATCCTTTCACACTGACCTAACACTGTAGTACTGCATAGTGTACTGGTAGTACTTTGACTGTGGTGGACAGTATCCTGGGCTTTAGTGCTATCACTGCTTTACATTTCGATAGTGGGCACTACAGCCTGGTTAGGGGCCAGTTGTGTACATCTGACCATGTTGCATTCTGTTCAGATATGAACTACTTAAACCAGGCTTGTCCAACATTGGTAGTGTATTCCACAACATATGTGTACATTTGCAAACACTAGCAATGTGCCCTAGTCCATGTCTAATGCTAGTTGGAGAGTGTGTTTGTCCTTCAACACACATTGTCACAGTCCTTCCATGTTTGCCTGTACCTATGGGACATATATACCAGACGAGGGAGATCCCAGGACAAAGCCTTGTGGGATGCCAGTTATATCTGGTTTGTAGTCTGACATGGCTGCAGCATGTCTGACCATGTCTGTTCTGTCCTTGGTCTGGTTTGCAACCCCTCTACTGACATGTGGGTTTATATTTAAGCTGGTGAGCTTATCTATAATGGACATAGGGTATTGTATAGAAGCCTTTGCAAGGTCCAGCTACGCTGTGTGGACCACATTGCCCTCATCAATGACCTTAATGACTGTTTCAATTGAGTCAAACATGTTTAGGGGCAGGATCTGCACTTGAGAAAGCCACACTGGGTAGGGTCCAGTGTCAGTAGGTCCCCAATATCTTTATGTCTGTGGTACATGCTGATCCTTTCCATAGCTGTGCAGACCAAGCTTCTCAGGATTCTGGGGTAGTAGTTTTCAGTATCCATTCAGGCAACACCTTTGTTGAGAAGGACCACTGTTGTTGTACACTGCTCTTTGGGTACATATTCTGTGGTAAGGCTGACATTGAGCAGTAGTGTGGTTTGGCATTCCATTCATCTTGGAGTCAATGTTGCACTAAGCCCAGGACACCATCTCATACCATTGCTGCTGTGTGTTTTGCTTTGTAGATGTTGGCTGTTACCTCAGCATCTGCAATGTCAGGGGGCCAGCAGTCTGCTGGGATAGATATTCTGCATTCGGGGGGGGGGGTTGCACTGCAACTGTCAGGATGTATGTTGGCAATATGTGTGTGTGTTTGTGATATTTGTGTGATTCAGGGCATATCTGTGAATTCCCAAAATGGTTCCTGCCATCAGTTGTGAAAGCCTTGGGATTATCCTTAGTGTCCTGTACAATTTGTATCTTCATAAGTTCATAGGTTCATACTAGGCTATCCACCCTAGGGCATTTGTTAGCCTAGCCAGAGTGTGTGTGGCTTTTGCCACCCCTTGCTATGTGAATATTATGGCCATTTATGATTTGCTTTGCTGTGCCTCTGTCTGGACATGACATAGTGAAGACCCCCAGTGTAACTCTACAATCATCCATCCACTTGGCAAGATTCCTGTTGAAGAGTGTCAGTGAGGGGCTCTGCCTAACATGGAGTGGGATTCTGGTCCAGGGTGTGGGGAGCCTCTGGATTATGTATCTGTCCCACCAGCACATCCTATTTCATTATTTGTTGAGGTTGACATCTCTCACTCTCACAGCTCCGATGGATTTGAGTTTTCTGGGGTGGAGCATGTCCATTACTCCTGTGTTGGGCATGGCCTTCTACAACAGGCATGCAATGCCTCTGTGTAGGCAGTATGTGACTGCATTCAGCTGGGGTGTCTACAGCCAGGCAGCATATGACATATATTTGAGACCCTTTATCCTCTTGGTGAGGTACCTTTGAGGTCTTTCTAACTGCTGCAGGTGTCAGGTAAGGTATATCCCATATGAGGCATTGTACTAGATTATGGGTGTGATTAGAGAACAGTATAGGGGCACAATGACCTCTGTTGACATAGATGTGAATCCTTTCCTGATACGGTGTCAAATGTAGACAGTCTTCCTAGCCACATTGGCAATGTGGGTGTCACATAACAGGTTACTGTCCACTTGTGTCCCTAGATCCCTGGTTACTCCTTCCATACATAATGGTTTACCACCTATGTGGTAATTTGTGGTACCTTGTTTGATATTTGGTGGGACATTCATACTGTCCAGTGTCTTCAGGACGGCTGGGTGGGGTTCCTGTGTGTGAGAGTGTGGTCTGTAGCATGCTACAGACTGTACAGCAGTCTTGCCTACAGTTAGTTGCACATGGGCGGGCTCCAATGCCTTGTGCATTGTCAGTTACCTGGACGTATGGGTGTCTGTGCTGACTATGGATACTCACCCTCCTTTTATGTTTTGTTCCAGGTTTTGGGGCCATGACAGATGACACGTGGTATAACCTGGTAGTGCTGGTGTGCTGTCAGGAGGCTTGCAGCAGGTTTCTGTCGCTGCACAGACATCGATGTTCTCCATACTGGGGATGGCCTTGGGAGCATGCATATTGGGGTTTACACATCTGGCATTGGTCAGCATTACCCTTATGTTTCTTTCCACTTATGTTTTCTAGGGTGGTGGGTCAGTCTTTTCAGCCTTGCCTACAAAAGGCTCTATGGAGGTGGCAAAGGCCTTATCCAATATTCAGACGCCCAGGGGTAACAGGTGCAAGCCATCCCAAGAACAGCTGCGTGGCTTGTCAAGCATGACATCCCAAGCAGACAGACATTGGATCCCCTTGGAATGACACCAGTAAGTGTGCCACTTGCTATGACTGATCATTCCGTGTTTGTACTGTGGCATTATTCTTGGTAAGGGTAGGATTCTGCAAACGGTGAGTGTCATACCGACCTGGACTACATAATCAGAGAGCTCATCTATGTCTCTTTTCATGTAGTCTAGGGAGATACATCTCAGGTCATTCACACCAGCATGGACTATGACTGCATCATATTTCTACTTGCTTTGGAGTGACCTGCATACTTCTGTTATGTGGCATATTGTGGCAGCCTACAGGCAGCTTACTGTACCCTTTCCCTTGTTCAGTCTGGTGTGCGGGACAGCAGTGTGTCTGACTATGGAGTCACCTATTACAATTGTATCAGGCATGTTGTTTCTCCTTCTGGCCTGTGACTGTTTGGCACACCAGCTTTGTGTACTATGTGTTGCATGTGCTATGTTTGGAGGTTGTTTGATTGGGTGTCTGCTTTAGAGGCCTCTGTTGGTGTGCTGTGTTTGTAATTTGTGGAATGTTTATCTGTGTTTATGTGTTTGGTTTGCAGTTGTGATAGGTCTATGTGGGACTGTGTTTGTGGTGTGTGTGCTTACCTTCTCCTCCTGACTAGTTTTGGGAGTACTGAGTTGAGGGAGCTCAGCCTCCAGTTTGGATAGATGGTTGCATCTCACACATATATTTGTATTTCTTGGGTGGAGTTGGGGGTTGTCTGTGTACTTGGGGCAGGTGTAACATTGCCTCAGGATTCACAGATTCAACTTGTTGTGGCTGGCCTTAGTGGATTGTATGTGTGGACAGATTTTATTGCCATACTACTGATCAGTGATTACTGCATTGTTTATGTTTGCTCTATCATGTAGTAGCTTCCTCATTCTCTTGCATGGTTTGGTTATGGCTGGTGTCCACCATGCCAGATTCCTGCGTGTATGGCATTGTGTCTTGTTTTAATTTAGGATTGCATAATCCAAGCATTCCTGGCAGTGTTCATGGAATGGCTGTATTACAGGTTCTGAGGTGTGGCCCATATTTTGCACCTGCACAGGACCTTTAATGGATTCCACATCAGTTTGGAGGAGTGCAAATATTGCAGAACACATGTTATCCACTGTAGTTTTCTGGCCAGGGACTGTGGTCAGGATTTGTATATCCAGTGTGATTACTCTATGGTCTGGTTTTACCAGTGAGCAATACACTTCTCATCTTGCCATCCAGTACCCATGTTGCTGATTATCACATCCAGTATGCTTACCCCTCTTGTGGGAGTGGTACATTGTTCCTGGGCCTTTTGGTTTATGGATAATATGAACTTTTGTCCTACACTGTTGGAGCTAGTATAATGCTCCCAGTCTATGCCTGGGTATTTTCAGTCACCCGATATAATGTGGTTTGGAGGACTTGATATATTCATGTATTCCAGCATAGGCCAGGTGCAGTTCCTGGTGTTGGGACAGTAGTCTGTAGCAGGCTATAAACTGGGGGGCAGTTTTAGCCACTGTTACTTGACCATGGCTAGTCCATGCTGCTCTTTGTTGTGGTACCAACATGGGGGTGTGGTTATCCTTGACAATTCTTGCTAGTCACCCTCCTTTTGTAGCTTGTTCCATGTTTTGAGGCTGTACAGCACAGTATGATGTGTAACCTGGTAGTGTTAGGGTGCTGTTGTGAGCCTTGGCTCAGTTTTCTGTTACAGCGCAGATATCAACATTCTCCATACTGGGTGAGTTTAGACTGCATGCATCTTGCTCTTTCGACTTATCCCTTATCTTATTCTTATCCCTTCTGATACCTATGGAGATAGGTTTGTGTTTTGAGCCTTACATATTCAGGGCACACTGTGGGTAACTACAGCCTTTGCCAGTATCCATATGGCCTGCACTGATAGGTGCACGCCAGTCCTGGCAGGTGGTGCATCATGTCATGCTCAGCATGTCATCCCAGACTGGCACACATTGGATCTCCTTTGACTAACTGCGATACTTCAGTCAATTATTGCACTTGATCATCTCATTGTCATGTTGTGGCATGATGCTTGGTGAGGGTAGGATGTTAGTCAGGGTCCTCAGGTGTGCATATAGTACATGGTGTTACATTACTTAACACATAGCATTCATGCCTCAGGTGGTGCTGCAGGGCTGCCTCTGTCGGATGCGCATATTACACTTCCCTGTACATGTTTGAGAGCAGGTTGTGTCATGTTAGGCATCCCTGTTACTATATGAGTGAGTCAGAGAGGGGTATCATTCCCAGGGTTCCTACTGAGCCAGTGTATGTGCTATGCATTGCCTCTTTGCCAAGGCCAGGGCATACTGGGCACGCCTCCTTCTGCCTACTGGGGCAGGCTCAGGTTGTTCCTCCTCTGAGTCACGCTCTGCCTGTGATGGCCTTGGCAATGGTGGGGGCTGTTTGGCCCGGCCCTATGCTGGTCCTGCTGCAGCTGTTTTCGCAAGATCATATTATGTAGCATAGCACATACCATGACAATTTGGGTACATGTAGTTGGTGTGTACTGCAAGGCTCCACCAGATGTGTCCAGACACCGGAACCATGACTTGAGCAGCCCAAACACACGCTCTATTACATTACGTGTTTGTGCGTGTGCCTCATTATGGCATTCCTGTTCAGGTGTGTGTGCTTTCTGATGGGTGTCATCAGCCACGGCTCCATTGCATAACCTGCATCCCCACTAGGTGTCCATGCGGATGTCCCCATTGGCAAATGTCTGGTACAGCTCGCCAAATGCCAGATGTGGGAATCATGGTAGCTCCCAGGACAGCCAGCACACACATTCATTATTATGCCCTGGGCATCACACACGACCTGGCAGTTGATGGAGGGGAAGCCCTTGCGGTTGATGTATGCCCTACATATGTGCGTGCAGTCTATTGCACCCACTACCTCAGGGTATTCCGCTATTTGCTGGAAGAGACGATATTGCTGGCCAATACCTCACGGGCATTGGGGAAATATACATGATCACCGACATGTGCTGACATGGCATCCAGGAACTGGTGCAGTACCCTGGAGGCTGATGCCTGTGATATCCCCATCATATCACCAGTTGGTCTCTGGAAGGTACCTGTTGCTAGTATTCTTAGGCCAACACATACCTTGGTTTCCACTGGGATGGGTTCCCCTCTGTTGGTTCTGTGTGTGAGGTGTGGCCTGCACAGCTCCATTATTTGCTGCAGGAGGTCTCTGTCCACTCTATAGTGCTCTACTATCTCCAGCTCATGTAACCCGTGGTAGGTGACCCTGGGCCTGTACACTCTTCTCCGTCTCCTCACTGTGGGTTGTCTGGCACCATCTGCATTGTCACCACCCTCAGCAAGTCGCCTATGTCTCATTATGACAGCTATGGCAGCCCCTAACATTTCTGCTCTGAGTTCAGCTTTTCAGTTTTCACTTCTGATAACTTAACTCCTGTCTTGCAGTGTCTCTTGAGAGAAACATCCTGCACTGCTGTTTGCAGAGTTTTAAGTGCTGGGCTGGGCTACTATTCTGCCTGTGTAATTGCCTGCATCTAATTGTTTTCACCTGCTAGCTCCAGCAGTATTCCCTGCTAGCTTCCTACTAAATCTGTTGCTTCCTTTTTCCTCTCTGTTTCCTCAGGGTGGAGCCGTGTGTAAACCAGCAGAAACACGCTCACAGTGGCTTACATGCACGCACACATGCTTACACGGTTCAGAATCTGCTTATTCGGATTAAAACGCGTGCACGCCCACGCAAACAGTGTTAAACATCTCCCAACATGCTCCCACATGCTCAGTCTGCCTTACACACGTGCACACTGCCTTGCTCGCTTACTTACTTCATGGCGCGCACACGTGCGCATACACATCCAGCAAGAAACTTTGGTGTAGGCAACAGTGTACACCTTCCATTTCTTGACTTTCTCATGCTTAGTTAGTGGCACACCTCTTTCCATGATATCTGTCTGACATCTGTCATGTAACTCTGACCTCCAATGAACTGCATTTCTTTCTACCATTCCCCCCTGTGATGTCACCTATCTTCTACTCTGTTCCTCCCCCTTCTGTAACTCTTACACTACTCAGACTGTGCTCATTTGCTATGTGACAGTGGAATTCAGTATCCTTACACTCATTTGCATCAGATTGCCTACTAATGCTTAGTTACATGTCTTAAACTCAGCTTCCCCCCTTAGCAACCACTACACGGTGGCCATGTTGGTTTTGGTCTGCTGGTCCCTGCATTGACATGCCATGTATTGCATAAAACCCACATTTGTGGGTTTAAAACCTTCGTTTTTATGTTCTATACAGCGCAGCCCATTTGCGGGGGGCTGCGCTGGGTTTAAACATCGGCAATCGCTGAAAAAAAAATTATATTTTTAATATATTTGCATCAGGTTACCTTGCCAATGGCCACATATTTGGCCATTGGTATGCTGCCTGACACATATGCACCCTTTATTTGAGCTGACATGGCTCCATTGTAGTTTTGCAGAAACGCTCAGTTGTCAACTGAGTACATTTCTGCAGCTAAACGCTCTTACGGCTGTTCTGCTTCTGGATCGCTAATCATCCTCATTTGCATGCTATTCGCTGCAAGTGAGGTGATTAGCTTATCCACGCCACTCGCGTAAGAGCCGCTTTAGCTTGACTCTTACACGGACTCTGGGCTGTTCCTGGATCGCGAAGGCTGCATGGAGTCTTACACTACTCTTAGACTCCGTGCAAGCCTTCGTGAATCCGGCCCTGTCTATGTACATAAGTGATATATATATATATATATATATATATATATCATATATACCTTAATAGCCATACAACCTGGATAAGCAGTTCAAACAATTCAAGTACTTTGTTCTCTGTGTTTGAGGACCAGTTTGCCTACACCACAGTGTTCTTTATTCGTGGATTTGCTGAAAAAGTACTTGAATTGTTTGAACTGCTATCCAGGTTTGCTGCTATATAGGGTATTGTTGATATATATATATATATATATATATATATATATATATATATATATATATAATTTCAACAACATGATCTATAATGTAAATGAGGTTTCAGATACTAAAATGTTATGCTTTATGATTCAGAATAATGTGATTTTGCTAATTGAGAGGAAGCTAATTTTTTTATAAACACATTTTATTTCACATCTAGGGTAAGAAGACAAATTTTTCAAAGGATTTTTCTAAGTTTATTTACATGATACTGTGTGCTGCACTGAAGAGCTGGCTTTAGTTAAAAAATAATTAAACTGTATACAACACCACATTTCTGTTTGTCTTGTACATAATCATAACTAAAGAAAAGACTCACTGTATAATGCCAGTCATTTATAAAGACAAGCCCCCGGATTCTGCAAGTCTTGCACGGCATGCAGGGTTAGTGCAGGAGCTCCAGCAGGCAATATGTCTGCTGTGTGATCCAGGAATAACTTGTAGGAGTGTGCATGAGGGCTCCTGCACTAGTCCTGCACTTACTCAGCCCCTGTATGCAAATGATCCCATTTCCAGGAGAAATCCATGCAAATGTTGTGAATTTGTATACAGGAAGCTGGAAATGTGTAATCTGTAGAAATATAATCCGCCAATAATGGAGTTCATTTCTGCAAATTCCAAAATGGAGTCATGACAGCTCCAGATAAAGGGTGGATATCATTTAGAAAGCATGCCAATGGCCAAGTATAAGGCCATTGGAATAGAAAACAGTTGAAAAAAAAATCAACTTTTAATTTTTTTTAGCCGATCTCAGCTGCTTAAGTGTAGGGCAGCAGCGCGCAAATGGATGGGGGAAAATAAGAAAATAAACCTAAAATAAGCATTCTAACTAAAATCACTATTCTGCCATTATAGTCAATGGCAGGCAGAAGACAACATGGCCAGTGAATAGTGGTTGCTAAGGGGGGAGGCTCAGTGTGAGACCTGTAACTATGCATTAGCAGGCTATCCTATACAAATGAGGGAAATGATAGTGAATCCCAGATTTCCCTGCATGCTAGTCAGCTCCCAACAGTGTAAGAGCAGGAATAGCTTGGTGCAAGCCTAGGAGTTAGCTGACATCATAGGGGGGTGTGTCAGGCATACTGTAAGCAGATTGGAGCCATGTGGCTCAGGTTTGCTCCTAGCTTAGCACAGCTAGGCAAGGGGGTGTGTCCGAGGCTGCCTAGCACTCTTTACATTGCCTAAGCGGGTGTGCGCGCCATGCACCAGGTTTTAAAGAAAAAAGAGTAAACCAGGAAATAGCAGCTCTGTGCACATATGAGCATTGTGTTTGTGTGGCGCACCACCGGGCTTAAACAGGAAGGCAATGGGAAGGGAAAACAGCAGTAGGAAGGTAATCTAGGAGAACTAGCATAGCTGGCAGGTTAAATGTACCAAAATCAGACAATTACACAGGCAGCAGCCCAGCCCAGCCCAGCCCAGAACACTACTATAAACTATGCAAACTCCTTCCCCTCTGGTTTTTCCCATACTCTACACCACTGGTGTATACAAGCGTTGAAGTTTTAACAAACAAAACAACAAAATGATAGGGGCTGCAATAGCTATCATACAACAACTTGTGGAAGAGGCTAAGGGTGGTGAGGATGTGAATGCTGTCGACCAACCCACAGTGAGGAGACGGAGAAGAGTGTACAGACCAGGGTATCTTACTAGGGGCTACATGAGCTGGAGATAGTGGAGCACTATAGCTTGGAAAGGGACCTCCTACAGCAAATTGTTGAGCTGTACCGGCCATGCCTGACACACAGAACTAACAGAGGGGAACCCATCCCAGTGGATACCAAGGGATGTGTAGGCCAAAGAACACTAGCTACAGTTACCTTCCAAAGGCCAACTGGGGATATGATGGGGATATCACAGACATCAGCATCCAGGGTATTCCACCAGTTCCTGGATGCCATGTCAGCACATGCCGGTGAGCACGTATATTTCCCCAACACCCATGAGGTGTTGGCCAGCAATATGCAACTGTTCCACCAAATAGCAGAATACCCTGAGGTAGTGGGTGTTATAGACTGGATGCACATATGCATCAAAGCACCACCCGGTGAGCGGGGTAGGGTCTACATCAACCGCAAGGGCTTCCCCTCTATCAACTGCCAAGTTGTGTGCGATGCCTGGGCATAATAATGAATGTGTGTACTGGCTGCCCTGGAAGCTATCACGATTCCCACATCTGGCATCTGACGCAGCTGTACCACAGATTTGGCAATGGGGATATCCCTTACAGTCACCTAGTGGGGGATGCTGGATACACACTGGAGCCATGGCTGATGACACCCATCAGAAATGCACACACACCAGAACAAGAACCCCATAATGAGGCACACGCACAGACCAGAATTATAATAGAGCATGTGTTTGAGATGCTCAAGTCACAGTTCCGGTGCCTGGACACATCCGCTGAAGCCTTGCAATACTCACGAGCTACATGTACCCAAATTGTCATCATATGTGCCATGCTACACAATATGATCCTGTGGAAACGGCTGCAGCAGGAACAGCATGGGGCAGGCCCACACAGCCCCCCAAAACTGCCAAGGCCTGCACAGGCACAGAGTGACTTGGAGAAACAATCTGAGCCTGCCCCAGTAGGCAGAAGGAGGCATGCCCAGTATTCTCTGGCCTTGGCAAAGAGGCAACGCATAGAACATACACTGATGCAGGAGGGACCCAGGGAATAATACCTCTCTTTTACTCTCACATACAGTAAAAGGGATGCCAAACATAACACTAACTGTGCTCAACCATGTGTACTATGTGCATCCAACATAGGCAGCCCTGCAGCACTACCCTCAATACTGGGATATCCACAAGGTAAGTCACTTAACCTACCAATTGCTGAATGGATTAGAATGTGTTGTTACCTGTATCTATGGTATGGATGTGAGCATGCAAGGGAATCGGGTGGCTGAATGGTATGCCAGCAGATAGTAGACACCTATAGTGGCACCATGAGATCTGTAACAAATACTGGTGTCACCACAGTAGCCAGTACTACACAGGGCGACAAAACCCACTGCAGGAAATGTGCTGGGCCACATGTGTGTCCATATGACTCACACATGCCAGTCAGGGAGGTTCACAAACCAAACAAGAGTCTCAGCCAGCAGGACAGGTGTAGACAAACACAGACAATGGCTGTGCTATGGCCTCTGAATGATGCCTATAGGTAAACCCCCAAGGCCTACACAGACAGACTACAGCAGGTCAGGCAGTGGGATATCAGTTCTGAAGGGTAGGAAGTCAGAAACTAATATGTAGGTCAGTCAAAGCCAAGACCTGTAGTATACTGATATGCCTCTAGTCAGAGTGATAGGTTAGAAAACTGAATGAAATGGAGTACCTGACATACCAGTACAGTCATAACAAATGTGCACAAACATCAGGTGTGCCCCCCATCCTACGTAGAAATGTAAAAACAGTCAGCTATGCCCCCCCCCACAACCCTGTGTAGAAATGTAGAAACAGGTCTGTCCCCCCACAATCTTATGCAGAAATGTAGGAACAGTCAGTTGTGCCTCTTCCCCCAACCCAGCATAGAAATGTAGTAACAGTCAGGTGTGCTCCCCTCCCACAATCCTGTGTAGGAATGTAGAAACAGTTAGGTGTGCTTCCCCCAACTCTACTTAGAAATGTAGTAACAGTTAAGTGTGTCCCCCCAAACCTATTTAGAAATGTAGTAATGGTCTGGTGTGCCCCCCCAATCCAATGGACACACATTGCAACAGTCAGGTGTGCCCCCCACAACCCTATATAGAAATGTTGTAGCATGTATGTGTAGGTATAATACCAGTGGAGCACAGATGCACAAAGGTGGCCAAGGTAGCAGGATAGGTTGTAGCATCTGCATAATGTGCAGGTATGTGTGTTAGGTTGGTGTATGTTTCATATCGTGTGAGAGTGGTCAGCATGCAAGCATGTTGAGGTAAGACCTGGTGGCCATTGCCCACTACTGCTGATGACAGGGATAAGTCCTCACAACTGCAGTGCCAAAGACAATACCCACCAGTATAACACATACTAGTAGTAAGCCATTGTAAATATATGGTGGTAATATGTATCACCATCTGAAAGACTGACATGGCATGGCTGTTGGGCTAGATATACAAGAAGTACATGGGGGAAAGTACCCCAGACATACAGTATATATTGTGTCACTGTGAAATGGATACACCGTTGGAATTGTACATATAGGTATGCATCACATTATCTGGTCCTGTAGTAGGGGATACTGGTGTTGTCTGTCCAAACACTCACAGATCACAAAGGAGGTAGGACTGATGTATTGGGAAACAGCTGATGTACCTGCACATGGAAGCATAACTGGAATGCCCAATGCATATCTGTGTGTCAGATGCAAGTAATGTCCATAGCACACATGTACCCAGCTCACGCAAACACCACCCACAGGTACTTCTCTGGTTGTAACCCTGCTGTGAGTAATGGTAGAATATGACCCCACCTGTATATGGCAATAGAGAAAGAATGCAGCATGCAGTGCAGGTGGCCCATGCAGATGTGTCATTAGCCATAGGTAGCACCCTTCCAGCACCCACACCACCTGATCAAGACTGATAGAAGGTATTGGAATGAACACCTAGCATGCCTACCCTGTCACCCATGGGAATATACTGTATGGTGGTCTGAGACTGTAGGACTGACAGAATTTAATGGCCTGCCACATCTGGCCTGCATCAATGCCATGGTCTCTGCCAAGGGCCTGTGTCTCACACGTACTGCCAAATCATGTTATGTCATGGACACTCAAATAACAACACAACACACTCCAAATAAGCCATATGCAAGGCCATGTGGACAAACCACAGTAACATGTCCACCATGTCCCACTGCATGAACTGTGGACCAACACCAACACACAGCTGTTATGAGGTGATAACCTTAAGGAAAGTATCAGAGAATGTATGCATAATGTAAGGAAGAGAATAGAATAACAGAGGGGGGTGGGAGCATGGGCAGCATGGAATGTGCAAGGTCCGACACAAAGCTGTGTGCACACACTATCCCTGGCTGTAAACACATAAATGGGTGGCTACATACCTGCCCATACACCACAATAGGGGTAATGTCCTGACTCATGGTCCCTGCCTCTGGGTAATCTGTGCAAATCTGTACAGCTGTGAGGTATTGCCATAGCAATATAAGGCCATACTGTCATGTTCATGGATGTACAAGTATGGGATCCTCTGTCAGCACTGTCCCAAGCTGTTGAACTAGATAAACAGATCCAGCAGCAAGTATCTGCAGCTCCCCCTCCAGGATGGCATAACCTGCCAAGAATATGTAGGCGTTTGTCCACAATACTGCACACAGCTGCAGTCACCCTTGTCGCCCAAGACATCACTGTGAGCAGGAATGTCCAGCTGACAGTACATGAGGATAGAAAACATCACAGTGTAAACAGTATACATGCCTAAATATCTCTGCTAACAGCGGTACCATGTAGCTGAAGCAGCACAGACACAATCATCTACAGTATACACTATCCCCTGCACACTTTGTCCCCATATTGCCAAATGATTGATGGATACCCTGCAGAAACAGTTCACTATCTGTAGGTGTACAACACAAAGGTCGGCGCTGGAGTGCAAACTTCCTGGAATCGATCCACACATTCAATACAGAAGGGCATACTGGGCATGCTCAAACATTTAGAGAAATGAAGGCAATGTCAGACAACAACATACTGAAAGGTCATATTGGGTATTCTCACACACTTAAACAAATGAAGCCCATGTCTGCAAACAACAGTGGACCAGACATATCTGGCAGTTGCAGATGTTAGTGCAGACACTCCTCAGTATGCATCACTCATGCTTTGCACACACACTGGATAGGAATACAGACATATATCCAAGAACAACACACTATAATAAGTCAAAAGTAGACATACATAGATGTGTGGAAGAGAGGGACTGTGACAAGAAGCCATCCATTATGAGGCCTTTCCTACCCAGCATATAGCCAAATGGCTACAATCACATGAGGTTCAGATGTCACTCACTGTAGATATTAGCCACCAGTATCTGTCAGCATTACAGACTATGTGGTGCAAGTGCTCTCTGTGCAACATGACTTTACAAGGAAGTAGTCATCTAGCAGCTGTATACATGTACCTGCAGAATATAACCCTGTGTGTGCTTGCATGTGGTGTGTCAACCTCTAGATGAATGGGTTATGGCCCATGCACACACACTGCCCTCCCCATAGCCCTACTATGACAAGCCTGCTGATGTCATCCACTTTGAAATACACCTTTAGGAAAGCCTTAGCCCACTAATTTCTATGGTGTGTCCTATAACTGCATACTGTTATAGTGTGATAAACTAATTAGGTAGGAGTTCTAATCCCAGACATGGCAACTGTGTGTGTGTGTGTGTGTGTGTGTGTGTGTGTGTGTGTGTGTGTGTATCTGTGTAGAGAGCAATGAATTTCAGGTTAGTCACACTCAGTACAATTCAAATGCCCTACTTTGGCAAGGCTGCTGATGTTGTTCACTGTGAAATTCACCTTTAGGAAAGCTGTAGCCCAGTAATCTCTGTGGTGCATCCAATAACTGCGTACTGCTGTAGTGTGATAGACTAGTTAGGTAGGAGTTCTAATCCAAGACATGGTAACTGTGAGTGTGTGTGTGTGTGTGTGTGTGTGTGTGTGTGTGTGTGTGTGTGTGTGTGTGTGTGTGTGTGTAGAGAGAGCAATGCTTTTTAAGCTAGTCACACTCACTACAATTCAAATGTCCTACTTTGGCAAGGCTGTTGATGTCATTCACTGTGAAATACACCTTTCAGCAACCTGTAGCCCAGTAATCTCCATAGCGTGTCCTATAACTGTGTATTACTGTAGTGTGATAAAATAGTTAGGTAGGAGTTCTAATCCTAGATATTTTAACTGTGTGTGTGTGTGTGTGTCTGTGCAGACAGCAATGCTTTTTAGGCTAGTCACACTTACTACAATTCAAATGCTCTACTTTGGTAAGGCTGCTGATGTCATTCACTGTGAAATACATCTTTTGGAAAGCTGTAGCCCTGTAATTTCAATGGTGCATCCTATAACTGTGTACTGCTGTAGTGTGATAAAATAATTAGGAAGGAGTTTTAATCCCAGACATGGCAACTGTGTGGGGGTGTGTGTGTCTGTCTCTGTCTATATATACAGCAATGCTTTTTAGGCTAGTCACATTCACTACAATTCAAATGCCCTACTTTGGCAAGGCTACTGATGTAATTCACTGTGAAATACACCTTTTGGAAAGCTGTAGCATTGTACTTTCCATGGCATGTCCTATAACTGTGTACTGCTGCAGTGTGCTAAAATAGTGAGGTAGGAGTTCTAATCCCATACATGGCAACTGTGTGTGTGTGTGTGTGTGTCTCTGTCTGTGTAGAGAGCAATGCTTTTTAGGGTAGTCACACTCACTACAATTCAAATGCCCTACTTTGGCAAGGCTGCTGATGTCATTCACTGTGAAATACATCTTTGGGGAAGGAGTGCTCCAGTAATCCCTGTGGTGCATCCTATAACAGCTTCATGCTGTATTGTGATATAGAACTCTGGTAGGGGTTCTATTCCCACATGTGGCAGTTGTGGATGTTTTGTGTGTGTTTCTATGTCTGTGTAGGGAGCTATGCATTTTAGGCTAGTCACACTCATTACAATTCAAAAGCCCTACTTTGGTAATCCTGCTCATGTCATTCACTGTGAAATTCACCTTTGGGGAGGAAGAAATCCAGTAATCCCCATGGTGCGTCATATAACAGCTTCATGCTGTAGTGTGATATAAAGCTCTTGTAGGGCTTCTATTCCCACACATGACAGTTGTGGATGTTTTGAATAGGGATCAATGCATTTTAGGCTAGTCACACTCACTACAATTCAAATGCCCTAATTTGGCAATCCTGCTGATGTCACTCACTGTGAAATACACCTTTGGGGAAGGAGTACTCCAGTAATCTCCGTGGAGAATCCTATAATAGCTTCATGTTGTAGTGTGATGTAGACCTCTGGAAGGGATTCTATTCCCACACATGGCAGCTGTGGATGTTTTGTATGTGTTTCTATGTCTGTGTAGGGAGCAATGCATTTTAGGCAAGTCACACTCACGAAAAATGCAAATGCTTTACTTTGGCAATCCTGCTGATGGCATTCACTGTGAAATACACGTTTGGGAAGGAGTATTCAGTTATTAGCTTGGTGTGTCCTATAACAGCTTCATGCTATAGTGTAATATAGAACTCTGGTAGGGGGTCTATTCCCACACATGGCAGTTGTGGATGTTTTGTGTGTGTTTCCATGTCTGTGTAGGGAGCAATGCATTTTAGGCTAGTCACACTCACTACAATTCAAATGCCCTACTTTGGCAATCATGCTGATGTCATTCCTTGTGAAATACACCTTTGGGGAAGAAATATCCAGTAACCTCAGTGGTGCATCCTATAACTGCATAGTTCTGTAGTGTAATAGACTAGTTAGATAGGAGTTCAAATACCAGACGTGACTCTGTGTGTGTGTGTGTGTGTGTGTGTGTGCGTGTGTGTGTGTGTGTGTGTGTGTGTGTGTGTGTGTGTGTGTGTGTGTGTGTGTGTGTGTGTGTGTGTGTGTGTGTGTGTATGTGTGTGTGCATGTTTGTAATTCATATCCTGTGTGGAGGTGGCTGTGAGTGTGTAACAACTGGACTCAATGTGGAGCGGGTTTTGCAAATTTCTTATATGATGGCCCTAGTATATATCACAATGTCCACAATACAGGGATAACAGATGTGAAATAGCTGAGAGGCTGGGGTGCAAATCCATACCCCTACATGTGACATCAAGGCCAGGCAAATAAAGTGATCAACCCTAGTATTACCCAGACAACACTCTCAACACATGTCTCATATGCACACACACTTGCCTAGGCAACAGACACTATGTTGGTAGTACCCTGCATATTGCCCACTGATAGTAACCATGGTGTGATTGCAGGGGGCTACAGAGAGCATGGCACCCTGTCCATCAGTCCAATAGGCACACACATGCCAACAGTGCACCTTCCCTATGTCCCCTACTGGACACCTGAAACACCTGTGGTGCCATCAAATGTGACCCACAAAGGACATACCATGCCTGAAAAACATGCCCTGTATAGACAGATGCCACTGACACCAGGGAATTCCAGTATCATGCTATCAATGTAGGTGCATGGTCAACCTGCTGGCCATAAACAGTTCCCACCACATGAGGCCAGGAATGGCACATCTGATGATAACAATATGTGTACACAACATGGGCCAGACACCCCAGGTACAGTTCAACATGTCACTGTACATGCATGTGGGAGGTGTGCACATCCCAGACACCATCCATGTCATGGACTAAGGAACACATACATGGCAAGCAATGTACAGCATTGGCCACATGCAATAGTCACCCAGGCGACTGTATTATTAATACAATACCCACCTGTGTGGGCAAATACAGACACTACACCCCTGAGCCACAATGCAGACCATTGTCATGTGGCCTGATGCCAAGGTATACCCATCATCTAGCCTTCTATAGCCGTCTGGCACAGTTGACCACTACACACCCGTGAAGCAATGCAACCATGCATGTCAGTACTGGCACCCTGTGTCTGTGTGTGTGTTGCATGATGCATATGACCACAGTCACACTCACTACAACCCCCACTGGCATACTGAAGCATACTGTCTGATGTCAGACTCCTCCACATACCCTTTGCCCATATAACCTCCGTATGACCCCTCTGGTGCATGTGATACCTGCACAGTAATTTATTGTGACAATCTCACTAGTGATGAGTTGTATTCCTGGCCCTGTCAAGTGTGTCAATGTGTGTGCATCCCTGTGAGAGTGTGGCTGTGTTGGCACTGGCACCTGTTCATGCAGACAGGCATGTGTACTACACCTACCGTATAGCTACCATATCCCTGTTGCAAATGTCACTCACCATCACATATACATTTTGAGGGCTCCTCTACATGTAACCTATGTAGCACATCCAATAACTGCATAGACATGTGATAGCACTACATAGTCATCAGGGGTTTGATACCCTGTACTAGTAGGTGTGTGACAAACATGCATAAGTTTTACTCCCCCACCCCTCCATGACTTTTTTTCCCTCTGTCTGCCTCTCTCACTCCCTCTCTGGTGGATGTGGAGACTTACACCTGCTTTGCTTAGGCAGCAGCATGTGTATTTTAAGTGATGCTCCTGATCAGCTGATGGCCTTTGCATGAATTGCAGCCCTCCTCTAGCTGATTGCACGTGGAACAGCTGTGGTAACATTCCCATAGCCAATTGCATGGAAACACACTCCAATATCTAGGAACATCATGTTGGTGTTGGGCCTTTACATTCACTGTTGAGCAAGAACTCGATCTGTTGTTTGGCAAACTGCATCTCAGATGGATTGGAGATTTATCTCTAACAACACACACTGTGGAAACAGGGCAACACACAGGAGGAGGATGTGCCTGACCTGACCACAGACTGTAAGTGCTGCTATACTGCATTTGGAGTAATGTTGGTTTAACAGGGTGTGTGTTGATATGGCTGTCCTACATGTTTTAATACCTGTCATGTCAGTGCTATGTTTATGAAGAAACCCCATATGTAGAGTCATCTGCAGAATGGGCAGTGTGTAGTGTCTTTTGTTTCATGTGTTACCCACAGAGCACCTATCTGTAAACTGCAGAAGGTAGTGTGAGGATTGCAGTCTGTAGATGGTGACAGCAATGAGAGTTACTGACTTCATATCCCTAATAGGATATATGTTGCAACAAATCCTGTTACAACAGTAAATGTATGAGGTTATCACAGCAACATGTCAATATTGGGCCTGTGTATGTGCCTCCAGCCACAACTCTGTCAACCTTTGCCCATATGTGATGCAGTAAGAGGTGCATATGTGCTATATCCCTTAATTAGTGGCATCATATCTGATAACAGGCCAGTGAGATAGACTGCTACACATGTTATATATAGTAGGGGTTATATTTTATGACATAACCTGGACATTCTGTGGTTATGTGTGCAGTACTAAGGTCTGTGTACTTATGGTGATTGTCAACAGTGTGTGTATTGTTAAAATGTACTTTGGCCTGTGTACAGACTGTGGTAGATGTCATTGTTCTTGGTCTAGTTCTATCTGATGTTACATGCTGCTCCACTGTATGTTACCCTATTGGCTTACATGTTTGTGGAGTCATACACACACATGTCCCATACCACAGACAGCCATTGGACCACACTGTGTAGCGGCCCAGTATATGTAGGGTTAGTGTGTGAGTGGCACATATGAGGATGGTGTTGAACAGATAGTCCATATACTGTAATATTAGGCTAGCTTACCATATGTGGCTGTGGCTGTGTTCACATTGGTTGTGGTTATGCACTTTCATACAGGTGAATCATACTCTGTGCTGTAACATGCCTGTAGAGCCTGCTATATATGCTGGTACATGTGCATTCCCCCATAGGAAATGTAGGCCAGTGTTGAGCAAGTCTGCCTGTAGCCTGCAAAGTGCTTTGCTACATGCCTAGCTACTTGGTGTACTTACCCAGTGAGACGTCATGTCCAGATACTTGCCAGATGTACTGCTGCCGGGCTACCATAATAATCATGTATGTCAGACAGAGCATTGGGATGCTATACAGATGTATGTCAGTATATAGTGGGTAGTATGTGGCCATGGCACCTCTGTACCAGTGGTTATTATGTGTCAGGACAGTCAGGGGTGGTTAAATGCATAACCTATTGGGGCAAATGTATACCAGCAATTACATGTTATACCTATCTACATGGCTGTTAACATCCACATTGTCAGGCTTGGTCCACACAGGGGTTCTGTGTATACCTCTGGACTGTCCTGAGTGTGTCAGACTATCCAAATATATTGGCCAATATCTTTACTGTAGTCCACAGGAGCATTACATGCTAGCAGTGCTACTGTACTATGATGTCCTTAGGATGTCTGTCAGTAGGCAATGGCACACTAATCAAAAGCAGATGTGACCTCCCACACACACCATGTCTGTAAAGACAATCCCTATTACAGTGCAAATAATCTACAAATATACCTGTTATACATACCTGACATCTCCTTGCACTATGAAGTTGGGAATATAGGGGCTGAGGTAGGGCTACACTCCATGTTCAGGACATATGGTGAAAATATATGTATATATAATTATCCAGATATCTATATATATACACACACATATATATATATATATATATATATATATATATATATATATATATACATACATAGATGGATATGTATATGTACATAGATATACACATAAACACTCAGATATATACATATACAGATCTGTATATGTCTACACATATACAGATAGAGATACATATGCACATATACGTTTGGATATCTACATATATATTGACAGTAGTAGGTATATCAGAATAGATATGTATGCACATATAGTTATAGATATCTACATATATACCAACATAACTAGGCATATCTGTAAACATAGGATGTGCATACATATATAGCTATATATACATATACATAATCTATATATGTATATATATATAAATATATATATATATATATATATATATATATATATATATATATATATATATATATATATATATATATATATATATATATACATACAAAGAGATGTACGCATGGCCATGTATATGTAGCACTATACAGATGTGTATACAGACATATGTATGAGTATACATGTGTATGTACATGTAGACATGTATAGACCTATTATATGTATATAACCATATTCCTGTCATGTGTAAACCTCACGGTTGTGTATACCCTCCCAGATGTATCTCACCATATGTATCTGCTATGTGTACATTATGATAAAACAACATATGTGATGCAACGGTCATATTAATAACAAGGACTACACAATTTAGGAAGTAAAGGCAATTGTTCAATACTACACAATATGTGTATTGACAGCTATATTGGTAAAACAATAGCTGTCTTCACAGTGGTCATGGCATAGTGGTTAAATGTTTTGACTGTAGTGTACAGGGTCCTGAGTTCAAGACCTGCTAGGGCTGTCATGTTGTTGCTGGGCAGAACAAGGGCTGTTGAATACAGAGTGGTTAAGGTGGGTTTGAGCAGGTTTGCATGAAGCTAAGTGGTGCTAAGCTATGGGTAAATATATGGGCACTTACACAGTGTAGGCATCGCTTACCAGTGCGCAAATCAGCTCAGCTCTTATATTGCCACAATGTTGATACTTGCTAAGCATGGCTTAGCCCTGGTAACCATGTCACACCACCCAGTCTGATAACATAGCAGGGTACTCACATCTGTAATAAGTGTATGTAATGCCATGTACAATACATGCGCCTACATGCTGTCATTACAGTAGCAAGGAGTGTGTGTGTCATGTGTGGGAAACAGATGTATATGTGGCCTGTACAGCACTTTTATCCATGTGAATGTCTTACATACAGTATTAGGCCAGGGTATTGTGCTGTCACACTGGCATGTAGTGTATCATGGCAGTACTACTGTTGACAGTGCTTACCCAGGCTAGAACAGAGTGCTAACTGTAGTACTGATGCAGGCAAACCTGCAGGCATAGCTGGACACTGAGGCCTCCCTGTTGTAACCCTGGTGTGTGAGCTGTGTCACAGTACATACCCCTTTCCGGGTAATGATCCGACATGTGGAATGTAACTATAGACTACCATCTGCACAGCACATGTTAGTGAGGGCTTCTGACATGTAGTTATGGCATACATATTGTTGTCAAACATCTGTCTGTGTCACCACACTCATCCTACTGCATAGCAACTTGCCAAGCTGATGACTGTCAGTCCCTGTACAGATGTGCAGATGGCAGGTATCCAGCTGGGATATGTACAGGCAACCTAAGCTTTATTGACACTAACATGTCTGCCCAGCTGTGTAAAAACTGGCACATATAGAGAAGTCACCCTATATGCACCACATGCCATGGGTACCACCACTACACTACCACAGTCAATATAACATGTTTGGTTACAGGTCTACATCACAGATACTAACAATGTGGTGTAATGCATGTTGCATACATGTCAACTTGATCACCTCAGTGGCCATGTGTAAGAGGCACCTGGAGGAGTGGCTGATGCATGTCATTCTCACCCTGAGGGTCACCACAGTAGTGACTGTCGATAGATTGCCTGCTGCCACCTGGCAGGTGGCAGGATACTGCTGTACACACAACCCTACACAACCCATGTCTCCTTGGACAATAGCTAGGTACATGGCTATGACCACCTGCAGCGATGCACCCCTGTAGTGACATTTGTATGTGTGCATGACTGAGTATAGCAGCGTCTGTGTGTTAGCACACCTGTACTTGTGAATTCCATGAGGGCCTTAACAACCAATGCAACACCCATTGCCATAGTCAGTTGTGGCTGCCGCTGTATGGGACAATACATGTTCCCCTGTTAAGCTCCTCCCCATACTGGCTACACAAGCTTTGCAGTGCCAGCACTACAGTGTTTTACAAATGGGTTGATAGGCATGGGATACCCATTGTGTTCTGGCATGTGTGTGTAGTTGTGCATGTACATGCATCTGTAGGGTACAGCATTCTGAGGCCACATACTCCTATTACAATACCCATTGCCACACAATAGTATGGATAGTGTTGTTGCTGCCCATAGGTGAGGCATGACAATGCAACACCCTACTACTCCTGTGGCATGTGCATTAGATGCATATCCCTGTAGTACCACTGTTGGGGTATACTATGGGTTGTATTGCAGTCATGGCCAATGTGTGATGGTGGATACGGCAGAGTGTCATCATGGGTTTCAGGGAGTACAATATCTACTGGGGGGTGTGGGTGCTGTGTACACTTTCATTGCACCAAGGTACACCCAGTATATGTTCCATGTACCACGTTATGGTTACCACTGTCACCATCAACCATACAGGTAACTGATACCACAATCCAGGCTAGTTATGCATGTGCTGTGTGCAGCCTACCTGTAACACATTGGACACATGGTCAAGTTAGTTAGCAGCAATAGGCCCTGGTATCTCAGATGTGTGTCTGCCTGTTATGTGTCTATTAATGTGTATATGAAGTTATGATGCACTACATATTGTCCATATACACCCATTACATCCCCATTAGCATATTGTACATGTCTGGGGATGTTCTGCATGTAACATGTAACCTGGGACACACCTCACCCTGAACACTGTGTGTTGTGTGCAATGTCAGCCACACACTTCAGTATCATTAGATAGCTAGGTAGGGGTCTAGTCCCAGTTTTGCCAAGTAACAGTGTGTGTGTATGTGGATGGGTGTACATCAGCTTGCAGGGTATACATGCCTCAGCGGGTCACCTGTCCATGTGGCACATGCAATAACTGTTTCAGTAACCTGTGCACATGTGTAGAACTGTACCCCAGATATGTCACAGCCATGGTGTCACCACAGTGCCATACCCCATTGTAGAATATGACTGCAGACCACCCTCATGCTGACACATGTACACCTACAACACAAATGGATAACATTATAGGGACCACAACCAGTGGTACTAACAGCTATAATGCATCATTGCTGTATGGCTACACTACCTGCAATATATACATTACACTTTACTCCTTACATGTTACATTGCAGTACCATGGTACACTGTAGTACAGTCACCATGTGCATCAGAACCATATTAGCCTGTCTCTGCATTGATGGTATGGATGACAGGGATGTGGCACAGGTATCATCATATGCACAGGGTGTGATGTTGGTTTGCCAGAGGCTGAGGCTGGGCCATACATTTGACACCATGTGTGTGGGTGAGATGTGTACTGCATAGAGCTGGGCATGGTGCTTTGGTGTGTGTAGTAATGTGGTTGCCCTAGGTGTGTTTGTATAGTGTGTGGGTATGCGTGCACACAGTTCTGCCATGTGGCTGCCCTACACAGGTGTTTATGGACATTTGCAGACCATACCTGGCAGAGTGTGCAGTTCACTGCCTCCAGCCATGAACACGTGGACTGTGCCTGCAAGGGGTTCCATGGGCACATCCAGGTACAGGCCTCAATGTGCTACTCTCACCTGCTGATGATAAATGTCAGCTGATACCAGGCCCCACCTGGGACTGGCCAGGACCACATGCTGTGGTGTGTTCTGGACAGCACCCCCCTGCACTTCTGGGTGGGTACTGCCACTACTGGAACCCCTTGGTGTCCTAGCACATCCACGTTGACTGTCAGCTGTTGGTGTTGCTGTCCCACGTCCAAGCGGCCATCTCCGCATCCCCACCACACATTGAAGCATGGACACACCACAGCCAATGAGGGCCATCATCTCACCATGCCATATATCTATGAGCTCGGTATAAGCATGGATGGCACCAGACAATTCACGGATATTGCCACTTACAGATATGAGAGCAGCCCTCTGCAGCCATAGGCCCTGTCTGGTGTAACGTTCCATACATGTCTGCGCCTCCATGACAGCTTGAAACATGCGCCTGCTGGTACCAGCTATGTCGCCTCTGCGCGGAGCATGATGTCAAGTGGACCTACCAGGAGCAGCCTGGGACATCCACCTGTGTGGTGCCCTGTCAGACATCTGGCTATGCCTGCTGCGACCGGACACAGTAGGCATGGTTACCACACTTTCCTGTGCATTGCAACCAAACGCCAGCTGTCCCTCCAATATGATCACTGGTGATGGGGTATGTATAGGCACTGAAACTGTGTGTGGGGTTGGGGTGGCTAAAAGGGGGATGTCAAATGTTGGTGCAGTGTCGGCCCCTGACAACCCTACCTGTGCCTCAACAGTACTATCATCAGCTTCGGTGTCTGTATGGACACCAACATCAGATTGCATGCAGGAGGGACCCTGACCCACATTGCCACCTGTGGGGGAAAACAATAAATGCACTTTAAAACCTGTACAGCATTGCCTAGCAGTACAAACACACACACACACACACACACACACACACACACACACACACACACACACACACACACATGTTCGTAACACCTACCTGTCCATGGCTTTACAGACAGTCCCACGTATATGTCCATGTGGTACCCCATCCTGCATCACACTTGTTAACATACACGCATTGATACCACTCATTAACATATCAGTCCTCTAAATGCCTACACAAGTGGTCACACTACAAGACCTGTTATTACATTACCTGCCTGACCTGTGTGTAGTGGTTTTACATGGCCTCACTGCTGTCATTCGGTATGCACCCTCTGTATGTCCGGACATCATGAGCATGGCCCCTATATGTGTGGACTACTACGTTCTATCCATAATATGGTGTGGCATGTGTATGTAATGCTCAATACATGCCAGATATGTTGCTCAGTCAGCTTATCATGTGACAACTGTAATATTTGGAGACACTCCCTGATGTTGACTAGTACTTCCCCAATGAATCTGTAGTGCTGCATACATGGGCTGTAGGTGACCTCCCTGCTGAATGCAATATTAAGGGTGTACCTGGTGTCTTCCTTCCCTCCCGATGACTGTTCCATGCTACAGACCATATTATACTATCAGCTGTCCTGTTATTACACACATGACAGGTATTCCTGGTGTGTAATGTGGCAGTCCATGTCCATGTACTGCATGGTCCCAAAGGGAGGTACTGCTGTATGAACACCCTACAATCTCACATGTGCATACATGGCCACCTACACAAACACACACATGCACACATGCATCCTACATGCATCAACCTCCCTCCACTTCACCAGAGTGACCCTACACACACATACACACACACACACACACACACACACACACACACACACACACACACACACACACACACACACACACACACACACACACACACACACACACACACACACACACACATATGGGTGAGGTTGCACAATGATAGTACACACAGTCCTCCTATTACTCATCTGTCAATATGCAGAACATATGGTACACAACAGCATGCAGTTCAGCTATAGTTAATCCATGCTAGCAACAGTATACACATGTGTGATGCATGTGCTGTGTCACTAGGTGATGCCCCTTCCCCTGGATACCACTGCACCCATGTACACACAGTATTGCTGTGCACCTGTTCTGCACCCTGCCATGTACTATGCACCACATCTCACAGGTATACAGCCCATTGCGGAATGTGTAGTACTGTGTCAGTTATGTCAGCTTTAATGCTCACAGACCCTATGTTTTTCAGCAACACAAACCTCGGATGATATGTGGGCAGATGTAATTTGTGAATGCCTGATGCCTGATTTACAGCTCTCAACATCAGTGGACCATGTATGACCAATCCGATACTTTTACACTAACAAACATCACAGCATACCATGGCTATGGGGGGTGTACACACCCTTCCTGATATGATGCACCCATCTGTGATCTGCATTGGGACCACATCACTGCATATCTTAACAGTACATGCTCGATATGTGACATATGTTCTGTACTTTCACATGCAGTGTCTATGGAATTTGTTAGGTGTGTGGATGCTGACCACGATGCATACACTCTGTGTGGGCATATGTGTGCTATGACAGTTTGACGCACCTCTTGTTGTGTGTACTACAGCACTCACTACTCCTGGCAGGGGAATACCAGCATGGGCCATCTGCAATTGCCAGTGTATGTTCAGTCTGCCCTATACATGTCCCCCTACTCTGCATGATTGCAAGGTCTACTCATGCACATCCCTTGGTGTTAGCACACTGCCATCGCTATTGCTGTGGGGGTAGGGTTACATCTGCCTAAGGTCCTGAACCTGACTATGTGTGGATACTGCCATTCTTAGCCTCCTTAGGATCCCTGCTGCAGTGCACTGGTGTGTCATGCTGACATTCCCCCTCCTTCAGCCATTTTGCAGATGCATGACAAGTAAGCCCTACACATATGTGTCACTTTGCAGTGTCCCATACACTGAACACCACATGTTACAGCCTAGTCCCAGCTGATAATATGGACTACTGTAATGCCTTATGCCATAGTGCATCTCTGCAGCAGTTGCCATTGTCCTACAGGTATATACACTGGTGTTGCACTGTATATGGGTGTTGTTCCAAACTTCTCCCTACTGTAGGCCATGCCTCCCACCATTATGTTACTCCCTGTGGACACATTCTGCAATGACAGGATGTTAGTTATCATGCAGGTGTCTGACATGCCCTTCCAATACCCCATCATGGTCAACCCTGTGATGCCATGCATTTCACAGCAACAATACATGCACATGTACAGCATGCATTCTGGGTAGGTGTATTAGATGTCTGCATGGCATATACCATTGTCATTACATGCCCGGTGTGTTGGCAAGCATCTACATAAACCATACTCACCGGCTACAGGCTGCTGCCTTGGTGGTATCCCAGAGGGACCTACATAAGAGGGCTCATAGGTTCATAGGTGTGTACTAGGCTAATGGCCCTGCAGCCTTTACAAGCCTAGCCCATAGGATTAACCTGGCATTGTGCCACCCAACCTTAGTTCCCAGTACCTCTGTCGAATACAGCCACTGGAGTGATCCCAGGGGTGATTTTTTTTATTTCCCATCCACTCATCAAGATTTCTCTTGAAGAGGGCCAGTCAGGAGCTCTGTTTGACATTTATGAGAAGTCTATTCCATAGCATGGGCAGTCTCTAGGTTATGAACCTGTCCCTCCAGCACATTCTGTTGATTGTGGTAATGAGGTTGGAGCATGTGGTGTGGAGGAATTGGAATTTCTTTAGATGCAGCATTTCTAACAGAGCTGGGTAAGACATGGCTTTGTAAGTCAAGCAGAAATCGCCTCTAAGTAGGCAATATGAGACAGAAAATAGTTGGAGTTTTTTGAGTCTGTCCATATAGAACAAGTGTTTTAGGCCAAGGATCCTTTTGTGAGGCACTTTTGTGGCCTCTCCAATTGTTGCAGGTGTCTAGTGAGGTACATGCCAAATGGGGCATTGTCCTCAATGATCGGCCTAATGAGGGAAGAGTAGAGGGAGACAATGACCTTTTTCTTCCTGGATGCAAAACTCTTAGTAATGAGATGTGCCACATAGAAGGACTTTCTGACCACAGTGGCAATGTGGTGGTCAAAAGAGAGGTTGCTGTCAACCTGTATTCCCAGATCTCTTGTAATGCCTTCTGTGTCCAGTGGACTACCATCCATGTGGTAATTCATGGGAACTGGGTTTTTCCCAAAGGGGATGATGACACATTTCTTGGAATTGAGCTTAAATCAATGGTTCTGGCACCAGTCGTTGGTCTCAGTGAAGTCTTTCTGTAGTATGTCAACATTATTTGGGGAGTTAATAATGGCTCCCAACTTGCAATCATCTGTGAACTTTGTCAGCCAGAGGCCCTTCTTGTTGGCCTGGACTTTTGAGAAGTAGATACTGAACAGGAGAGGACCCAGGACTGATCGCTGTGTGGCTCCACTCGTGATTGGTTGGCATTCTGACTTGGAGACAGCTACTTTCACACTGTGTGTTCTATCTGTAAGCCAGTTTGCAAACCACCTAGTGATATAGGGGTTGATGCCTAGCTGAGTGAGTTTTTCTGTGATTCCTGAGTGGGGAATGGTATCATAGGCCTTGGCCAGATCAAGGTAGGCTGTATGAACCACCTTGCCTTCATCCACAGCTCTGGTGACTGACTCAACAAAGTCGACCAAGTTGAGCAGGCATGATCTACACTTCACAAAACCAAACTGTGTGGGATCCAGAGTTTGGAGCTTCCCTATATCCTTGTTTATTAGGTCCATGATGATGCATTCCATAGTTCACAGGGTGTGTATTCACTCTTCCTTTGCGGAGAGGGATGACTGTAGCAGTGTACCATTCGGTAAGGACAAAGCCTGAGGTAAGGTTGTGATTGAACAAGGCACACAGGTGAGGTGCCAGTTCACTCTGTAGTTCATGTAGAACACAGCAAGATATATTGTCACGTCCCATGGAAGCTGTATTCTTGGCCTTGGACAGTGCTGTTTTAACCTGTGCAGCAGTAATACTGGGTGCCCGGCAATCTACTGGCATCATGATTGGTCCTTTGGGAGGTAGAGAGGGGTAAAGTTGGCAGTGAATCTGTTGGTCAGTATATTAGCAATAGCTGTAGCTCAGTATAGGAGGTACCATTGTGCAGTAGCTAAGAGCAAATATGGGTATTGCCATGGAGATTCTTTACATAACTATAGAAGACCTTGGGATTGTCTTTACTATCTGCTGCAATACTGTTTTCATTGCTAGCTTTAGAGGATTTGATGAGGGATCTCAACTTTTTGTTGAAGCTGATAAGGGAGTTTTTCCAGTCTTGGGACTTCACTTTATTCAGCATTAGCTTCCTCCTTCTGTTGTAGAGTTTGTTTATGGCAGGGGACCTTTATGAATATGGAAACACCACCACTTTTGGAGCTTCGGTCCAGGTTCTGGGGCTGAAATTGCATGAAAAAAATGAAAAGTAAGACAAACTATGAAAAAATGCACTACAATGATGTTCACTATTAGGACAAAAGTTATTTACTTTCAGTTTTATAACAAGTTGCAAGTATTCATGTGTTCATGTGATAGTGTTCACAATTGTGGAGGTAAATTTTTGTGGCACTAATGTGCTATATATGCATGACTAATAATATTTTGACTTTATTTACCTAATATAGTATATTGTTTTATATCTACCTATTTTTTTTTTTGAATAAGTGAGGTAATGTGCTATATATCTATATCTGGTTACACTTCAAAACATCTAAGACTCGTAACATCTAAATTCAAAACATCCAGACCACATAATATTGAATTTCATAACATCAAAAATGTGTAATATGGAATAGTGTATCATGAAACATGCAAATGTTATAGTTTAATCTGTTATTCTTGTGGTATCAGTATGAGATGTTGTAGGTTTTATTTATGTAGTTATTATTTATATAGTGTAGGAATTTATACTATTTATATAGTGCTTATTTTGTCACTCTGTATGTGGTTTTTAGGCTATACAGGTAAGTGATATAGACATTATGTTCATAGATAGGTACTAGGCTATTGGCCCTAGGGCCTATACAAGCCTAGCCAAAAAGGTACCCTGGCTTTCACAACCCAAGAAAATTATTTTCCTGTGCCCCTATCGAACAGAGCCACAGAGGTGATCCCCGGGGTGAATTTCCTATTTCCCATCCAATCATCAAGATTTTTCTTGAACAGTGCTAATGAGGAGCTTTGTTTGATATAGATAGGTAGTTTGTTCCAGAGTATGGAAGTCTCTGGGACAGGAATCTATCCCTCCAGCATGTTCTGTTTATTGTGGTGACAAGGTTTAGGTCCCTAGAGCATGTAGCTCAGAGGGATTGGGATTTCTTTAAGTGGTATATGTCCAACAGCTCTGAGCGAGAGATGCAATGTCAGTGGTCACACCTTTGGCAGTGCTACAAGGTGGGTGCAGTATTACAATACATCAATGGCACGTTTCCACAATACTACCACATATGGACATCTGTTTATCACTACTATGCAGCAACACAATATACCTATGACATGTCAGATATGCATGCTCTACCGGTACCAATGTGGATGTATATGCAACAGTGGTCTACTGCTGTTCCCTGTGGCCTTACCTGCATGCTCCTCAGCCGATGTGTGGGTGGCATCCACCTCCACAAAGGTGTACGGCGGTTTGTGGCTTGCCGGATGGGCAGGTGCCATGAGACTGACCAGGAGCTCCTCCACACGTGTCAGGGGGGGATGGATTGCATACACCCCCCTGTGGTGAGGTGATCCCACCCGGACTGCAGCAACAGGCCGACGGGCATTGCGAAGCAGGTCAGTACAATGATGCCAGACCTGCTCATAACTGCGGTTGTGCAGTCCGACATCATTGACCCTAGGTCATTCCACAGGGCAGTCTGCTTCTGCTGGTCATGGGTGGCCTGGCCGAACAGCACAGGGTAGTGCTGGATTAAATACGTGATCAGCACTTCATTTTCGGCCACTGAATATGTTGGCAGACGTGCATGTGACATCTTGGCTGAAAGACATAAAGATCGTAACAGGTCTGAGGAATTCATACAGCAAGGTTACCACAGTTCTTCATACACATCTCTGTCACCCCCCCCACCATATCAGTGACAACAAACTGTACACACAACACATTAGGTATGGCAAGATCTTACCTACCAGCGGGACAGACATTGTATTGTACCATGCTTTCTGCTATGTGTTTGTAGCCATGTTCCCTGTGTGGACACTATCACTGCTGGCCTGTTACAGACTATTCACCTGCATGCCATTGTCAGGGCCACTATGGTTCCATATATGCCTGTGGTATGGCTGCTTTGTGATTGCTGCACATCTGACATTCTATTTTATTGGGGATATCTATGCATGCTGTTGGACATGTTCCAGGATTGTGTAGACTATTACTACCAACATATGTTCCATAACAGTGATATAATAGCATGTATATGTACTGTTGCCCAGCAGAACCACCTCTCCAAACCCATCTGCCTATTTACCTGGCCACATCCCATGTGTGTCCCACATTAGGGCCTCCTCATGTACTGGTCCAGCAATACCATCAGGTGGAACCAACCCGGGGATATCCCCCCTGGGGGCACACACATACATGTTACTGTCCCCTGAGGTCAGGTCCAGGGTCTGTTCTGTAACGGGCTCCACAGACACATATGGGATGTGCTATATCCCTCTGAGGCACCCAGTATACATTCACAGGGCCAACATGCTCCTCCTGCTCAGCCTCCAGGACAAGCACCTTCAGGACATGGACTGCTGCTGTGAGTAGCAGTGGGTGGGAGGCTTGTTCCCATTGTGTCCATATTGGGGTCCATGGGGCATCCACATCACAGACCACACCATCCAGGGTGTTGACCCACTACATGTGTCACATACCACCCTTGTAGACTGTCCTCTCTATCTACCAACCCTGACCACCTCCACAACTATACCTGCCATACTTCCCCATATTCCCATTCCATACTTCACAGATGAGGGCAATGTGGTCCCAACAAGGGGTTAACATGTGACATACCCATCCATGTTGCACACACTGCCAGCTGTAGATATCTAACTGTATTGCTATGTGTGCTGGTTCCTCGCACATAGCATGCAGCACTGGGGTAGTAATATAGGGGACATGTATTTACATACATATATGTTTGTGTGTGTTTGTATAAATGTAGACATGTGCATATAGGTATATATCTATATATCTGTAGATATATGTGATGTTGTATATATGTCTACACATGGGTATCTGTATATTTGTGGACATACATGTAGATATATATATATATATATATATATATATATATATATATATGTGTGTGTGTGTGTTTATATATTGTATTTGTGTACATATGTACACATATGCATACCTATATGTGGGGTACATTTAGAAATCAGGTCCACAATCTCACAACACATTCCTGCACAGTTGCTCTGTTCTGCCTTGCTACAACACATACTGGTGCCACATATGGACACAGCCTGACATTAGGGGTGTATATGTAGGACCAGATTTCAGGTAACCCTATTACACACCTATGGCATTCCTGCATGCTACATTACAGATTAACCTGAGTATCCTACAAGGGGTGGGCTGTGGACCCCATGTGTCCATCATAATGGCATTACTTCCACCACCAGCTATTGGCCACGTAATATACATACTTCCCATTACACAACACACACTGTGATGGCTTACATATTGTCAGTCAGTGCTGATCTGCACAGTTGATGGCTATGGCCCGCTACCCTCAGGGACAGACACTAATGTCCATAGCAGTTGTTCAGTTGAACATCATTACAACAACACCTGATGGCACATATAGAGCATTCAGCATCATCTATACCATTATTATGGACCAAGTACTACATTCAATTACATGCATATATACTTCACGTACCTGTTGTGGGACTGATGTCTGTTCTGGATAGTTTGCTGGATGTAATTATATATATATATTTTTTTTTGCTGTGGCTTTGGCTTTGGCTTCCACTTCCACTTTCACTCTCTCCCTCTCTCTCTCTCTCTCTCTCTCTCTCTCTCTCTCTCTCTCTCTCTCTCTCTCTCCCTCTCTCTCGGTCTCTGTCCAGTAAATGGATTGAGCTGCTTTGAATAGATTGCAGCATGGATTTTGTAGGTGCTGCACATGATCAGGTGATGGCCTCTGCACCAATCAGTGTTCTCCACTTGCTACCTGCATGTAGCTTGCTGTGTAGTACTTCCAATTACCACTGTCTTGGCAACCACGTACTATAAATCCCTACATCATGTGGGTGTGGTCCCTTTACCTTTCCTGTGTGATGGACATCCTTCCTGTGTGTGGGCATCACTGTTGCAGACACCAGGTAGCAATACCTCTTACAGGGGAACTTGCACACACAGGCCAGCTATATATTTGGAGGAGGTTCTAGAACTACAGATAGAGTGTGAGTAGCGTTGTATGCATTGTATAGCACTGGTGTTACAGGGTTTGTGTGTATATACTAGTTTAACTTGGAATGCAGTCTGTCTGCATAGCTCTCAACTGTGGGCCTATCCTCTTTATGGCCAGAGGTGTCCCTATTATGCTTTGTCTGTCCACCACACAGTTCCTGTGTCAGAGATTTCACTGGCAGTGTGTGTGTTGAGTGCTATCAGTACATGGCTACATCCATTTCTGTTTCTAATGTCATATTCATGACTAAGGGTATATTGCAGACTATCCTGTAACACCAGTGACTTGCTTAGTGTATGACAACAGTTTTCCAAATATGGGCCTGTGTTCCAGCCTCTGTCCTCCACCTACATACCAGGCTTTGCACAAATGACATGCTGTAAGGGGTTGTTCTGTAGTGGGCAGTGAGTATGTCATACTGCCATTTCTGCCATCAGTCCACTGCTGTTGTGTCCCTCACACATACAGTGGTGTTGGGGCCATATATGTGTGGGCTTCACCTGCAACATACATGTGTCCCCTTATGCAGTCCGGAGGCCAGTGTATGTAACAGTGGTATATGGCCCTGTATTATTGAGTCTAGGGGGAGATGCACCATAACTAACCTAGGTTGTTACAACATGTAGGGGTATCAGGGGTAAGCTGCCTTAAGGTATCTTGATGTACATTACCATACAATCCTCCTTAGGTTAATGCAGGCCTACTGCCTCCTGCCATACAGACTGTTCTGTTTGTCAGTGTGCTTGTGAAGGTGTTAGTTATGCCTTGTTATGTAACAGTTACATCCCATTGTGTCAGTTGAGGCATTTAACCCCTAGGGATTGTGTACAGAGTGTAGATAGAGGCTGCTGAGCTATACATCTGCATTACTTACTGTTGATTGTTTGGTATCCTGTGGCCCAGTCTGTCTTTATCTACTATTGTACTACTTGAAGGCCTCAGCCTGGACAGCAACATTTGTAAACCTTTCCAGACTACTGTATTAGTATAACTGTTTCACAGTTGCATTACTCTGTTTATATGGATGTCAGTGTCTAAACAGCTATATGACATGGCATATACAACTGTAATAGCACACAGATAAAGCTTTCACATATATGCAAACCTGTGTGTGGTGTTATATCCTTTGACCGCTCTGTGGGTATATGTTGCAGGCAACGATTGTCATTTGTATGGGTAGCTCATACAGTGTCCAGTTGATAAGGTGGTAACTGTAGGCATAGTGGCTGTTCCCTATTTTGTGCACCTTCTACATATGTATCTTACTATACATATCTCTGCGCGTATATGTAAAGTTACATATATATGTATATATATGTATGTATATATATATATATATATATATATATATATATATGTATCTGCATATATGTGTCTGTGTATATGTATCCTAGGGGTGTTGATTGCTTCCACATTGTATATTCCTTATGGGAGCCGGGCTGTACTGCATGATATGTTACTGATACCATCCTGATATCATACAGGTGGAATGGAGTACTGTTAATCTTGTGTTCATGTCGTGTCAGGTCCTGGTTATGGGATCTGCAACAGTTGGTAGTGTATTGCAGGGCAGACGTGTTTGGCTGTGGGGGGGGGGGTGGTTACCTATTCATACAAGACATATGCTGTTTGGAGCCTCTCAACCCCATTAATGGTGCATGTGGACATATATGTTTTTGTTATGTTTCCATTTTTATCTACAGATGTATGTCCTTATATACCTAGATAGACAGATATATCTGCTTACATATATATAAATTGCTGTATATATAGACATATAGATGTAGACATATATATCTATAGATGTATGCATATGTATGTATATATGTTTATATTTTTATATATATATATATATATATATATATATCCACATATATAGATATCTTATATGTATCTAGATATTAATGTATATGTATATATATATATATATATATATATATATCTATATATATATATATATATATATATATATATATATATATATATATATATACAGACACATACATCTACATGTTGACATACATTCCCTGTACTGTTGAATGACTGGGCTGGATGATATGTTTGTGAAAACATCAGGGCTATGTGTATCTGACATGGCTTAGTGGTAAATCACTTTGGCTATGGTGTGCAGGGTCCTGGGTTTGAGCTTTGCAGCGACTGTTTATTTTGTTAAACCCAACAGACTATCAAACCTTTAGAGAGCTGAGAAACAAAACCAAAAATGCTATTATTTCAGACAAAAAGAACTACTATGTAGAACTTCAGCAATCCACAAAAAAAGAACCAAAAAGGTTCTGGTCTACTATCAATCATCTACTTACCCCAGGTAAAATAGTAACACCTAACCCACAGAATCTAGACCCTGATAATCCCTCTTTAATAGCCAATAACTTCAATAGCTTCTTTACTACTTCCATACAAACACTAGCAAGCCATTTATCCTGATGCTTCCCAACTGATCTTAAGTAACACCAACAACGTCATTCCTTCCCTTCAACTTCAACCCATACCCACCTCCTACATACAATCTCTCTTACAAAACTTAAACCCACTACCCTCAGCAGATAAGCTTCCTGCTGAATTCCTTCAGGTAGCAGCAAAAGCTATAGCCTACCCTGTTTCGATCCTAATAAACAGATCCATAAAAGAAAGTGATTTTCCAGCAATCTGGAAGATATCACACATCATACCCTTACATAAAGGAGGCAAATCCACTGACCTCTCTAACTACCGCCCAATAGCACTATTATCTCCACTAGCTAAAATCATGGAAAAATGTATACACAAACAACTACTTAACCATCTCCTTCAAAATAACCTACTAGCAAACACTCAACATGGATTTAGACCCTCACATAGTACGACCACTGCACTACTTTCCTTTACTAACACAATAAACTGTAACCGTAATAATAACAAACTAACTGCTTCTCTTTTCCTAGACCTGTCACAAGCCTTGACATGGTCAACCATAAACTTCTCCTACACATACTAAACTCACTTGCCTTGGATTTTTCCTCCTTAATGTGGTTCTCATCCTACCTTGAAAACCGACAACAAGCAGTACTCTGGAAAAATTCTCTATCCGCTCTACTACCTATCTCCTTAGGAGTACCTCAAGGATCAATATTAGGCCCACTCTTATTCTCTATCTTTATTAATGATCTTCAATCATCTATCCATAACACTACCTGCATACAATATGCAGATGATTCTACCATCATCTGTACAGCTCCCACTCAATCTGAACTCCAGTCACTCACACAATCTACCTTTTCAACCGTTGAACAATGGTTCTCAAAAGATGTCTCCTTCTCAACTCCAAGAAAACAAAACTATTACTATTCTCACCTACCCACAAATCTCCTCAACTAAATTTTACTATTACTGCAGCTGACAATTCTCTTATCTCCCCAGACTCTACTACCAAACTGCTTGGTGTTACTATTGATAATAATCTTAACTATGATTGTCATATCAATAACACTATAAAAGCAGTAAATAAAAGATAGGTTCACTGTACAGAATAAAACCCTTCCTTACTCCAGAAGCACGGACCACCTTAGCTCAATCACATCTTATCTCCACCCTACTGTATGCTTCCTCTATTTACACCAATCTCTAAAGGTAACCTGAAAAACTAACTACATCCTATCATAATATAGCCCGTTTGCCACAGCATCCCAGTACAGAACTCACCATTGTAATAACTTAAAACAATTACAATGGTTAGAACTACCTAACAAGCTTATCTATCAACAACTCTTAATTACACATAACATTCTTTATCAACCAACAAAAACACCAGCTCTCAGTAACCTCCTTACTCCTACAAAAACTTGAAACAGTTGATCTGTCAAAAGATACAAGTCACCACAACTAGAATTACAAATTCAGCAGGTAACTGTCTATTTTCAAACTCCATAGGAAAATATGGAATAACCTCCCCACACATTACCTCACTAGACTCCTTTCAACTTTTCAAAAGCAACTTCTATTACATCTTAACAACTTCTGGCTCTGCTCCTGTACCAATCCAGACTAAATGACTTCGCTCTTCAGCCATACCTCCCTACGTAAAAACCACTATCTTTCCCTGCTATTTCAAATGACTAAATTACTGTACTGTTCTAAAAAAAAAAAAAAATATGAATATATAGCTTAGGCTATTTGTTTTTTACCTGTTTTTTTTTTTCGCTGTATTTTCTACTACACTAAAATGTATGCATTGTTGCTTAAATGTTTAACCTTGTTTTAATTGTGGAGCTTTTCTCCCCGGGCCTCCACTGAAAATGGAAATTATCCAGCTGGACTAGCCCGGTCAACAAATGTAAAATAAAATAAAATAAATAATAAAAATAAATAAATTGTTGCTGGACAGAACAAGGGCCATTGTATACAGAGTGAATAAGGCACTTTTAAGCAGTTGTAAGCGAGTTTGCGTGGCTTTGCACAGAGGTAAGCACTGCTAACTTCCAGTTACAGTTTCTTATACTCAGTTAGCTTCTAAATTGCTTAACTTGTGTAGGCATTACTTACCCCCGTGCAAACAGGCTTAAAACTGCTTACTGCTGCTTAAAAGGTCTTACTCCCACTTACCCCCGCGCTAATTTCTTTAAAAGAAAATAAAAAAAAGGTTGATGAGAAAGTGGTGAAAAAGGGGCACAAAGAGGGAAAGACAGTAGGGAAAATAGCTAGGGATGTGCAGGAAGGGTGTAGGGAAGGTCCATAGCTGCCCATTTCTTCTACAGCAACAGCTGTGCATATACTCTGAATTTGGAGGTAGATTTGGACACTCAAACCCGAGAGAGAGGTGAAGACAACAATAATATGTTGTGATGCCAATTAGACTGGATTACATATGTCTAGTGGACACGTGTGAAATGGACAGCTATGTATGGGGCGAGATTTTTGGGGGGAACAGATTGCCCTTTTTTTTAGGTGAGATTGGGATGTTGGGGAGGGATAGTACCTGCATTTGGGAAGGTACGTTGGGTAGGTTAACAGACAAGACATACAAGATGCATGCAGGGGCGGTATATGACACATGTGGGGGGAAATACCTTGATGGGGAGGGGTGTTGGGAAATTGGAAGCCCATGAACCCGCTAGTGGAAACAGTGTGACTGAGATCCCCACCCATGGGCAGTCACCACTGCACCTTCACATCCCTGAAAGTGGCTGTACTGGGGGCCGAGTCACAGAACCAGGCCAACCCTCTAGTTGCAACACACTGCCCTCGAGCTGGTGTAGCAGATCTCCAGCATCTTTACAGACCTCACTATGCACCATGACACGGACCTGGTGACGGGTGACAGGTTCCTGTCCATGCCTGCTTCCGAGGGGGGGACGAGCACCATCCCCTAAGGTGATTCCATGCAAAGGTGGTGCAGGACCCGGGTTGGGCTCCAGACATGCTGGTGCCCGGTGCCATGACCAGCTAAGGTGGGACAGGTGGGTCTGCTGTGACCGGCCTTCCCAAACCTGATATAGTGTTTAGATTTTATCATCATATGTGGGTTAGTAAAAGTCAGCACATTCCAGGGTTAGGTATAACAGCATGCATAGATATTCCCATTAACCCAGACACCGGATACGGAACAGTTGCATAGCAAACAGAGCACATGCATATATGGGACCACAGTGGTAATAACAGCATGCAGGTACATTGATGGCATCATGCCACCAATGTTGGAATAATTCAACATAGCACATGCATGGAAACAAATTTAAATATATATCAACCAATAGGACATAATCAGAAGAGTGGAGTCATTGCATACCGGTTGAGGTGGGTATGTAGTTTATTGTTGGAGATATGGTGGGGGGAGAGAAAGATGTCAATTAACAACTGGTATATTCCTGTAGTCCACATTACTTTCCTAGTCAGTGCTGTTATCTGTACCTTACAAGTCTTACTACACTACCCTATAGCCTTAGTTTGGACAGTGATATGGCTGTCGTCATTGTTACACATGATCTGGTTTTACCTGCAGTATACATCTCTTACCTGGTATACCTGTGGAGGGAATGTTTGTTAACACTAACTGTTTCTACACATACTGCCAGATTCTGAGTCAATGTGTACATAACTATCCAACTCTTTCTGCACAGACTCTGGCCATGTCTTGACCACATGCAGGTGTACCGGGACATGTCTAGACTATTGCCCTCTTCAACCTTTAGTGACTTACCACTCACATATACATGCTTTCCTACACAGTTATATTATGTAGCACAATGTGGGTGACAGTGGTCAGTGATACTTTATTATTCAGAGCAACTGCAACACTCACAATTCCATACAATACCAGAGTAAACAGTACCAGTACAGGGTATCAAGGTTTTTATTTCTCGGCACAGTGTTCGTATCCGATGTACCTGTGGCAGCAATGTTTGTTAGCACTACCTGAATTTTGCCACACAAAGTTCCAGATTACACATTAGTATTATGCACATACATCTCACTCTGTTACTGTACACACTCTGGTCACAGCATGACAACATGGGGGTGTAGATAGGACATACTTGGCTTATTACTCTCATAACAGTTTCGGGAGTTGCTAGAGTGACAGGTTAATTCTCAGATATGTGACAATCACTTGTTTTCCTTGTTTGCTGCCTAAACATCTGGGATCATCCCACAGACTTCCCAGGAGGTCAGGGTGACAGGCAGCAGATATGAGCCTATATAATGGACACTCTGGTCTTATCTGTACAGTTGTGGAGTATGATTCTGTATGCAGCTTACTTCCTCTCCCAGGATTCAGACCATGGCTGTGTCTGCTAGAACACAGACACTGTCCATCAGAGTTGTGTGTGCTATATAGATATTGCTGTATATCGCCTATCTGCTTTCTGTCTTATAATTCTCCTGTGGTTTTGCATTCTGACCTTGTACAACACTCTTATGCAGGATTTCCTAGACAGTTATATTTTGTAGGGCAGTGTGGATGACAGTGATGAGTAATACCTTATTATTCAGAGCAACTACATCAGTCACAATGTCATACAATATGAGTACAGGGTATCATTCTTGTATTTCTGGGCACAGTGTTGGTATCTGACAGACCTGTGGGAGAAATGTTTGTTAGCACTACCAGAATGTTGGCACACACAGTTCCAGATTCCACATTACTATTATGCACATACATCTCACTCTGTTACTGTACAAACTCTGGCCACAGCTTGGCAACATGGGAGTGTAAATGGGACATACATGGCTTCTTACTCTCATAAGGTTTTGGGGAGTTGCTAGTGTGCCAGCTTTGTTCTCATAGATGTGTGTCAATTAGTTGCATTTCCTGTTTGCTGCCTATACATCTGGGATCTTTCCACTGATTTCCCAGGGGGTCAGGTTGACAGGCAACAGATATGGGCCACTTTACTGGACATTCTGGACATATCTGTACAGTTGTGGGTTATGATTCTGTATGCAGACTACTACCACTGCCAGGATTTGAACCATGGCTGCGTGTGCTCAAAATATAACAGTTCACATCTCAGTTGCATGTGCTATTCGGGTTTTGTTGTCTGCCTATTCCCTGTTTTCTGTCTATGTGTCTCTCAGTTGTACTAAATGGCCTCTGGGGGATTACAGCAGTCATATACAGGCATTCCTACACATTCTATTTATGGTGCACAGTGTGGGTAACAGTGCTTAATACAACAGTACTATTATGTGATTGCAAATCTACATTACCATATGATACCAGAGTATACACATGCAGTCCAGCAGTTAGACCTTTATGGACAGCCTATTATGCTTTTATTTAGATACAAACTATAAGAGACTCTTTCTGCCATATTCTCCGGTGTATGCAGTACTTGCCTTAAACAATACAGGTTTTATACAGGCAATTAATGTACTAATACTTTTAGATTTATTTCCTATGACAGTACATGCAAGAGTATTACTAACCTGCCTCGCATTGCAACCTCTCCAGGTGATTTCCATGGGTTTCCTGGTTCGCAGCCCACTCACTTGCAGCTGTGGAGGACATAAGAGGAATATTTAGCCATACCTATCCATGATATACATGAGCTGGCTATTATTACACACATACTGGAGTGCTACTTATACACAGCTGGGACATCCCCTGCCATTCTAGCCTCTTGGATCCACTGCTCCAAGAGGTCCTCCTTATGCCTCTTCAGGTAGGCATAGTAATGCTTGACCTGCTCAACAGTTCAGGGTATGCCAGTGGCACTGGTGAGGTCACGGGAGAGATGATCCCAGACTTCTGCCTTATATTGGGAACCCTGGTACTGGCCCTGCAGCAGTCTCTGCTCATGGTCTTTGACAAGGAGTCCTGCAAAGACTCTGGACTCCTGGATGCACCAGCGCTGTGCTTGAAAGTGCACTCCTCTCCCCTTCCTGACATGGTGCCTGCAAGGGGAAGCTACAACCGGTTATGAGATGTATTCCCACCTGTTGAGATTAAGTAGGGTCGATTTCCCGCACTTTACCGTGATTGGCCAGTTTTGAAAACGCTAAGCTATGGCCAAACCTGCTTACATAAGGTTGGCATTGTTTACAGGGGTATACCATTGGGCACAATGGCCTACATATTGCTTACACCTCCTAAGCTGGCCTGTGCAATGCTTAGCATTGCTTACATTAGACATTGCATTATATTTTCTTTTTGGCATTGATTTCTTATTCATTACATCTTATATATATATCTGTCTGGTATCCATGATTCATGTGTACACACACTTTATGAGTTCCTTGTATTTTACTGGGGACTTCTACACTCTATTACAATTACACCTCACTTCTGGGCTTACTGCTGTACTCCAGTTCACATATTTATTTTATGTAGTGGGTTATGGAACATATGACTGTATACCGATTCCTTTCACAGGTTCAGTTTGATTTTACTATAGTGAGGACTTGTTTGGTGATAGGGCGGCCACAGTGGTGCAGCAGTTAGTGTTATCACCTCACAGCAAGAGGTTCTCTGGTTCACTCCTCGGCTAGGGTGCGTTCTGTGTGGAGTCTGCATGTCCTCCCTGTGGTCACGTGGGTTTCCTCCAAGTGCTGCGGTTTCCTCCCACATCCCAAAGACATATTGTAGGTGGATTGAACACTCTAAAAATTGGCCCTAGACATGAGTGTGTGCATGTGTGTGACTTCCGTGGAAGGTTGGGTGCCAGGCTGGCAGCTCGACATCGTAAAACTCTACTTGCAATCATGAGCGGACAGGTGATCCTCTGTGGCAACCCCTAATTGGGAAAAGCCGAAAGAAGAAGAGGACTTGTTTGGTGATACCTCATTCTTCTATATTGATGTGATGGCTTGGTGGTTAACTATTGTGCATAGGGTCCTGGGTTCAAGACCTGCAAGGCTCTTTATTTTGTTGCTGGGAAGAACAAGGGCCATTGGATACAGAGTGATTAAGCCACTTTTGAGCAGTTGTAAGCGGGTTTGCGTGGGTTTGCATGAGGGTAAGCAATGCTAACCTCCAGTTACATAATCTTACAGAGAGTTAGCTTCAAAATTGCTTAACCTGTGTGCACATTGCTTACCCCCACGCAAATGGGGTTAAACTCGCTTACTAGTGCTTAAATATGTTTACTGCTGCTTATTGGTGCTTACACTTGCTTACTAGTGCTTACTCCCACTTACAATTACACTGATTTGGACAGTTATATCTCATGGTTCTTGGGTAGGTGAGGGATTTGGAAGCTGTATGGAGTTGTCATTCATTACACATTTTACCTTCCATTTGAATCCATGATTCCTGTGTACATATACTGTATGGGGCACATGTGCTTATCTGGGGAGTTTGCAACATTATGACACTGACACCTCACATGTGCATTTAATGCAGTACTCCAGTTCACAAATATATGTTATTTAGTGGGCTATGCAACAAAAATATTGGTCATAACACGATTTGCCATGGAAAATGGAATGTGCTGCAGTGGGATTTGAACCTGGAATGCCTGCTCACAAGGTGAATGTTCTGCCCACTACAATATTGCTATACTGTTTCATTTGCATATATCTTCCTTGTTATCCTCTTCAGCCATTAAAGCTGCATTAACCATAGCTAAGTGATAGGTATACCTGCGCACCTACGGTTAGCATTAATTGGATTTTTATTTAAAACATGTTTTTTTCATTTTATTTGTATTACTTGCTAATGTACACATGGAGAAATGTTGCTGGGGATATGCGGACACCTATGAGTGGTCTCACTCATTTATTTGGCCTTTCTGCTGTTCTTCATTGTGGGGGCATGTATATTCTGAGAGTTCTGCTCTCAGACACGGCCCCTGCACTCTTACAAGCTCCATGTATGATTAGGAGCTCAGGCAGCACGCCTTCATTAATAGGCATGGCACGCTACTGTCCTGTTCCTAAATGACAGGTTCTGTACAGGACTAAGCTAGTCCTGCATGGAAGAATAGCAAATCCAGGGGAAGTTTCTTTGTAAATGCCTATTATTAGGTCAAGCAGTCACTTTTGGTATTTTGATTTTCCCATCTTTTCAATAATTTTTAACATATGATTTTTAGAGTAAATAAAATAATACTTTTTGATCTATAACTATTAATGCTGGTTGTGTCGCTTTCACCACAAACTGATGCAAAATACCACTTTTCACAAGAGAACCTCACTTGAATGTAGAGACACATTCAATATTAAATGCCAGGACTTAATTTGATTCTGTCTCTATAACCATGCAATGCCACAGCTTTAAACCATTCCTGCTTTGCTGTCTTTTACTACTTTAATGTCATTAAGCCTGTCTAGCATATCCTGTTCCCAAAAAGCAGCTGAAGACTCACATCCTGGAATCCTGAATCACTTCCTTTGTGTTGATCATCAACAGATCTGGATTTATGCAGGTACGTATAATATACAGGAAACTGTTCTGGAAATTCATCTAATGTAATACATATTATGTTCCCCTTTTTTCTCCCAGTAGAATTTATTGTCACTTTTATGTCATTATGCAAGCTTTAACTGATGTACTAAAAGAACATTTTCCTGTTACCATGTATGTCATTTACTAATTTCATCTGAAACAAAATGATATATTATTAAAAGTGCTGAGATTCTTCCGTGTTAAGTCAGATGTGCCCTCAAAAGTGTTTTGGTCAAAGGAGAGTGGAAATTGGATGTGATGTACCTTAAGCAGATGAAAACTAGGATGGGTCATACATGCATTTAGAGCATTACAAATATTGACTCAGGTTTAGTCATTGCACATAAGCTGGACCCATCCAACTGTAAGCAATATAAATTTCATTATTGTTTGTTTTAAAGCAAAATCAATATAGACACTACACTAAAGGAACATGCTTTATTTAACAACGTTCACCTGTATTGTCAGTTTATTTCGAAAATTCAACACTACTACAAGTTATCTTTTCTACAGCTTCAAGTCAGAAATTAAATAGCGCTGTAAGACTATGGAAAGTCTCTCAGTTTGTAATCACTTTTATTATGGAAACAAAAACAAGTCCCTTCCAAGGTCTCTAACTATTTCCAGATCTGACATGATGCAAATGCATGCCGTTCTGAAGTATATTGTTCTAATTAAACAAATATTTTTAACAACAATTTGAAGTTTGAGCTATGTAACACCACACCCAAACCATGGTACATGTTAGAGCAATTAAGACCGTAACTACTGCAATGTGTTCATACCTCTGATAACACACCTCTTCCTTTTCTGGCAAGAAATCTGCATTCTTCACCAAGTTCACTAAATGGCATAGATTTAAATGCTAGGCAGAAGCATTCATAGGAAGCAACCAATGTTACAAACCTGCTCACCAGTCCATTCAAAATGGGTTTGCAATGAATGCTTATACTTATTAACTTTTGTGCTTCAAAATGCTATTTTTGCTAATATATATATAGTTTGATGTAGTTGTGTATTTAGTAGACTTACAATATAAAATGAAATATTTTTTCTGCCTCAGCATTTGTTATAACTGGTGAAAAATAACATGAAATGGTCTTACATTATTTTATTCTTAATTTATATGAATTGTATCTGTTTTTCAGCCCTTGCCTCTTTCATTACCATTACACCAGTAGTTGCTATAGACCTATGTTTCTTTCCCTGATTTCTGACATCCAGATGCACTGAATAAGTGAGGTACTAGCCATATGTTGCAGTTATCATTTGAAGGAAATGATTTAGATGACTTTTTATATACCCCTTACTGCCTATATATTTTGGCTGGCAGGCGGTATGTAACATCGTCTAATCATCATCCATTGTGTATATTTCCTTCCAGTTAGAGCTGCAATGACATTGTGTTTTAGTTTTACTAATTCTGTATTCAGTAGCTATGCACTAAAGCTAGCTACAGAATGGATGTCTGTGTGTTACCAATGTTGATTTTTAAGATGTGATTAGTTAATTGCATGCTGAACACATTTTTTTGCACTGCTACATGTAATTTGCCCAAAGAAGGGACTGTCTTTATGGCATACCTAAATGAGAGAAGACACTGATGCTGTAAAAAATTTGACAGCAAAAGAAGAATGGGTGGCAGAAACCAAGATGGATACACAACATTACCGAAATAATGAAAACAGACTTTTACAAGATGAAGAAGCTGTTTTTGATAGTTAGGCCTTGTGTGCTGCAGTCCTTCAGGCCATATAAAGTCAGGCTAGACAAAATGAACAAAACAACCAAAAACAGTGGTTCCATGTGGTACAGAAGAGTGAGTGCCCTACACACACATTCTGCATCACTTTCTGGGTGTTTTAAGGACTGACTAAAACAAAGTCCTCTGCAAGTATGACCGGTGCAAGGCAAAAAGCAAACATAATTTGAAAAAAGTAGCCAGCACCAAACATCAGTGTATAAAAACCAACACAAAATAGGCCATAAAGTTTAGCACATAAGATTTATTATAGAAATAAATCCCAGACCGAAGGCTTTCATCAGTGGGAAAAAATGATGGTCACATAAGCAGTTCACCACACACATATTTATGAGGTAAGCCCTCCAATCAGAATTCTTCCCTTGGTTCAGATGATTTCCTGTATGAGAAAAATATAAAAAATATATGAAATAAGCAATATGCATTAAACATGATAAATACAAAGAATAATGATAATACATCTTAAATTCAAAAATGATCATTCAAACCAGGCGAAAACAAAGCACCCAGTTTGATGATTCAATACTTCTCTTTCTTGTTAAGAATAGAGAGCCATCCCTGTTTGTTGGATCTGTCACCATGGACCTTGTCAATTATCGTAAACTGAAATCTGGCAGAATTGTGGTGTAGACAGTGTCTGTATAAAGCATCGGTATCCCTTTTGATATGAATGTCACTTCCATGTTTGGACATTCGTATTCTGAGTGGTCGTGATGTCTGTCCGACATAGAAAGCAGCACATGTACATGTCGCAAGATACACAACCTAGTCATTATTACAGTTCCCAAAGAATTTCATGTCATATACACAGTTTGTGTTTCTACTAGAAAACTGTTTGGATGTAAAAATATATGGACAAGAGGAACAATGTCTACAACTGTATGTTCCCCAAAGCCTGTCCCCCGTCATAGTCAATTGGTGGCATACCATACCTCTGAAACTCACTCTTTTGAAATGGGAGAAAAAGTAACCTAATGTTTTGTCTCTTCTAGATCCATACTGACAAGTGTGTCCCAAAAGAGATATCGATTTGATTTTGATGCCACCTGCCTGGCACCCTGGATGGGAAAACAAAAACAACAATTTTCTGCATGTCACTATTACCCGGAATCCAGATGATACATTGAAAGCTAAAACGTTCCGCAAATACCCCCAATACAACTTGTTACATGCCACCAGCATGCATCCCAGCCACATCATCCAGAATATCCCCAAATCCCAGTTCCTCAGAATAAGAAGGATTTGTTCCTTAGAAATGGATTATATGGAATCTCAGCATGACTTGGTAGGCAGATTTAGAGCTAGGGGCTATAGAGAATTTGGTATCCAGGGTGCCAGGCAGGTGGCATCCAACTCAGATATAACATCACTCTTGACATATAGGGAGAAAACCCAAGCTGAACAGGTGGATTCCATTAGACTTATTACCACATATGGATGCAATATTAACATGATTAAAAATATCATTTCCAAACATTGGAATATTCTTTGTGCCAATGATGAATTGATATCTCTTTTGGGACACACTTGTCAGTATGGATATAGAAGAGGCAAAACATTAGGTTACTTTTTCTCCCATTTCAAAAGAGTGAGTTTCGGAGGTATAGTATGCCACCAATTGACTATGACGGGGGACAGACTTTGGGGAACATACAGTTGTGGATATTGTTCCTCTTGTCCATATATTTTTGCATCCAAACAATTTTCTAGTAGAAACACAAACCATGTATATGACATGAAATTCTTTGGGAACTGTAATAGTGACTAGGTTGTGTATCTTGCGACATGTACATGTGCTGCTTTCTATGTCGGACAGATATCACGACCACTCAGAATACGAATGTCTGAAAATCGAAGTGACATGCGTATCAAAAGGGATACCAGTGCTTTATACAGACACTGTCAACACCACAATTCTGCCAGATTTCAGTTTACGATAATTGACAAGGTCCATGGTGACAGATCCAACAAATAGGGATGGCTCTATTCTTAACAAGAAAGAGAAGTACTGAATCATCAAACTGGGTGCTTTGTTTTTGCCTGGTTTGAATGATCATTTTTGAATTTAAGATGTATTATCATTATTCTTTGTATTTATCATGTTTAATGCATATTGCTTATTTCATATATTTTTTATATTTTTCTCATACAGGAAACCATCTGAACCAAGGGAAGAATTCTGATTGGAGGGCTTACCTCATAAATATGTGTGTGGTAAACTGCTTATGTGACAAATATTTTTTTCCCACTGATGAAAGTCTTTGGGCTGAAACCGATCTATGATTTATTTATATAATAAATCTTATGTGCTAAACTTTATGGCCTATTTTGTGCTGGTTTTTATACACTGATGTTTTGTGCTGGCTACTTTTTTCATGTTACTTTTGCTTTAAGGACTGAACCAAAACATCCTAACTAGTGGTAATTGAGTGATTCTGACAAGTGCAACACTGGTTTGTTGGAGGAATTTCTTACATATGGTTTGTGCCTTTTCTCTTAATGCATTTTGCAATATGTTGCAATAATTTGGAGCAAGAACTGACATCTGTCCATTTGCATTCTCCATAATTAGTTCTTACTAGAGTCAACATAGAGAGATGGGGATTTCCAAATCCAAATGCAATCCCAACAAATCCCTAAAGGTTATTGCTGTTGAGTTATTGAACCTGGTCTTGGAGGCTCAAATTTACTTTGCTAAAGTAATTTTTCTTTTTCTGCTGAAACGTCAGACAGTAGCAAATGGATTGCAGAGACTGGTGACATAATAGATAGTGGTACCATATCAAAGTGAACATAGCATTTGGTAAAATAAATATGGAATGACTAGGTACAGTATGCTTAGAAAGTTAACATGTGACTACTTAATATAACATCCTCTGAGGACATGTGAGATCAGTGTAAGTTAATACCATTTGACAAATGGTTATCAATATAGCAGAACTTGATTGGCTGTACAGCTATTTGTAGTAGCACCCAGTAATGTTGATAAAAGGAAAGTTTATTGCCATACAGTTATAGCTAACAGTAAGAGAAGTTGTATAAAAACACTCCATGCACATTATTAAATCAACAAATAAACAAACAGTTTAACAGACAAAGGTGGTATAAAGAAGACATATTTTTTAAAGCCTTCTTATAGCGAGGCCACATATTTTCAACATTCAACATCCTTATGCTTAAGAAGCCTAACTTTTATTTTGTTTTATTTTAAAGAAATGTTTTCATTTACAGTAAGTTTTCAGATGCCACATTTAAAGCCATGTTATTTTAAATACAGAAGGGGAATTTTAATTTATTATTACCCCCAACAAAAAAAAATACCGTAATGCACAATTAGAGTATAGCCCATCACCAGGATTAAATGAGATTCAATATCATATTCACATGAGACTAGTAAGAAAAATAAATTATGGCAAAGAGTCTATTCTAGTAGAGAATGTTAAGAGTCTATTTGGTTTGAAGGATAGAGCTATTGATGTTCATCATATTTATCACTGCTGTAGTAGCCTTAGCGACAGAGGTTATATCCTGCCTAGGCTATAAGAATCAGACAGCTTCAAAAGCTTCAGTGCAACTTCCATGCACACAAAGTGTTAGATAGCTTGAGCTGTGCAATCAAAAAGACTGGTTTGGGAGCCAAACCCTTCAAAGCTTTCATGCCCCCAAATAGGGTACTTCTCTGCAGGTTTTCAAAGCTCAACAGTCAGCTTGTGCTGTCATTGCTGGGCATATACATTCCCTTTGGAGAAAAAAATTCCACATGTAATATTTATCATTTAAATTTATTTTCCTGTTTATTTTTATTAGAAGTCTGTGTTTTAATGTGTTTTATTGAAAAAAAAGTCACTTTTGGGGACTTTGAACTTTTACTGGCTTGTGCTGCTTAGGATCCTTGGGAAAGAGGCATCATTTTTGGTTTGACCATGGACAAACTATCATAGGTAGGTACTAGGCTATTGGCCCTAGGGCCTATACAAGCCTAGCCAAAAATGTACCCTGGCTTTCGCCAGCCAAGAAAATTATTTTCCTGTGCCCCTGTCAAGCAGAACCACAGAAGTGATCCCCGGGGTGAATTTCCTATTACCCATCCAATCATCAAGATTTTTGAAGAGTGCTAATGAGGAGCTCTGTTTCGTTACCACAGTTTGTTTTTCAGCCACAAAAAGAAAAAAGTTAAGCAAACAGCCTTTTCCACTACAATGCCATAGCAATTTGTTTTAGCCACAAGTGGGTGACTCTGCTGTGGCCAAACCTTGTTCTTCGGACCGTTCATTTTTTCCCCTGGATCCTTCTGGTGTAACACCTACTGCTATTATGGACTGAGGGTTATCCACATCCTCAGTGGATCATGGGATCCACACAGTGGGATGGGAAAGCTACTTTTGTCAGTCTTGGGAGAAGAGGTATGGGAGACTTCCCTGTTTAGTTAGAATGGTGTGTCTATCCCTGGGAAAACTGGTGCTGCCATTAATAAACCTGTCTGACCCAATTTTCCTATCAAAAAGAAACAGAAAACAAAATGATTTTCTGCTTCTGCTGAAACCCCCCAGGATAGGAATAATTTATTAGGTCTTGTTCAGGGTCTAGTTTAAGCTATTGATCTCTCTTATAAAGTGGTTTCTGGTAAATGAAAAAAATAATTCTTCTTCTTCTACTGATGAGATTCAAGATTCTGAATTTGAACAGGAAGATGAGACAGATGCAAGGTTTTCTCTTTAGGTTTCTGATCCAGACTCAAAGAAAAGCACTGCTTCTGATTTTCCCTGTGCGGGATTATCTTTCTCTGAGTCTATTTCTAGAATGTGCCAGTGTTTTGTTTCTCAGTCCCTCAGAAAATACTATTAGCTGTTATATACTGAATTTCCATATCTTTGTCGCATCCCTGTTGTGCTGTAAGCATTGGAGGATTTGTGTGTCACGGCCTTGAATTTGTCTGAGAGTCAGACTGCAGTTTCTAAGAAAGCAGACTGTATAAGGTTCCTCAGTCTTTCAAGTTTGTATACATTTATACCAAACTTTACACAGCAGCAAAAGCTTTAGTTAATCCTACTGCTGCTAAACATTTAGTTAATTCCAACCCTTCCCTTTCTGACAAGGATGGCAACATGATTGATAAGTATGGGTAAAAGTTTATTTGGCAACTTTGATTTTCAGAATTTTGAACTGTCAGGCTTGTATGCTAAAAATTATTCTGACTGATTGTAAAAGAGTGAGTAATGTTTTACCTGCAGTTCCTTCTTATCAGGAAAATTCTGATGTGAATTCTTTAGTCTCCTCCATTTCACAGGTCAAAATTCATTGATTAAAGTGTGTTTATGGCCACTGGTACTCAGCTGGGGAGGTTTATCTGGCTGTGTTCAATGCCAGAAGATGTAAAATGGAATATTTTAAATTCTCCTTTAGATGGCACCAGTTTTTGGACATTCTGCTGCAGAGGTTATCAAAAAATGTGACGAGAGGATTAAAACTGATTCAGGGAATCAGTCATATTTTTCAGCCCTCCATTTCCAAATTTTTTGAGGGATTACCCCTCATACAATTTTGTCAAGAAATAAAACAAACAGTTTCAGCAAAATGCTGGTAAACATGCATTTAAGAAGCAGTGTTAAGGGGCTTCCAAAAAGAAGGCTAGACCCCCCCCCCAAAAAAAAACAAAGGACAGTCAAATACATCAGAATGGCTATTTAACGAACCTTGCCCCTTCACCCCCACTACCCTGTCTATTATCCTTTCCAGAAAGTCTGACTATCCATATCTCTCTTTGGCAGCAAGTAGTTATAGACAAATGGCTTCTGAAGCTTATTCATCAAGATTGCAGATGGCAATGGAAGGAAATTCCTCCCTTTCAGGGATTAAGCTCTTATCCACCAGACTAAACTCCTCTATTTCGCCCTGTCCTTCAACACATGTGTTTTCAAGGAGTAATACAGCCAGTCTCCCCTTCTGCATTTCTGAATGTTTTTTAGTCAAGGATGTTTTTGGTGCCAAAGAAAGAAAATGCACGGAGACCAGTTCAGGATCTTTCTTTCCTAAACCAATTTATAAACAGTGTCCAAGTTCAAAATGCTGTCACTTCACAACCTGTTACCTCTCCTGTCTGATTAAAGCATTCTAGAAACAAAAGATTTAAAGAATACTTACCATGACATTCCTATTCATCCAGACTTCAGGAGTTTTTTTTTTTTTTTGTTAGTTGTGTCGGAATCATTTTATCTGTTCACTGTCTCACTCCTTTGGATTACCCAGTGCACAAAGAGTATTCACAAAATGTCTAGCTCCGGTTGCAGGTCATTGTAGGCTACAGACTATCCACATTTTGTCATATTTAGATGGTCTGCTTATTTTTGCAGAGGCTTTTTAAAAGTTTCAAGAATCTCTTGCTTGGCTGAGAGATCTTTAACATAAGATGGATTGCAAGAAAATATTCAAAAGTGTTTTTTGATTCTATCACACTGGACTGTGTTCCTAGGGTGCCTGCTATACAACTCAATTTGAAGAGCTTTTCTTCCACAGGAAAAATAGATATTTTCATTCAGGCATTGGTCTCTGCAAGGGAATACCTCAGGATTCTGGGTCTCATGGCATCAGTGATTCTCATGATACCCTTAGCAAGACTGCAGATGAGAAAGATAAAGATGTCTTCCAAGATTTGATACATCTTTGGAGAGTTCCTCAAATAGACTTTTTTTGCCTCCTCTCTGAGCAGGCAGTTGGCAAAATTCTGCTCCAGGACTCTATACAAGAAGGCCTGGAAGAAAGATTCCAATTCTTTTCCTTCAGAAACACTTCCCCAAGATCATTGCGGTTAGTTCCTTCTTGCCCAGGCAACAGTATTTTTCCCTTCTTTTGGCATTGGCCAATGACATTTATGACAAGCTCCCTCTCAGAATGGATCTACTCACACAAGTACAGGAGTGATTGATACATCCTGACCCAAAACAACTTCAAATGAATGCTTGAATGATAGGATCTTAATACCTTTAGGTACCTATTTTCTGAGGACATGCAGGCAGACACTAAATGAGGCAAGAAACCCTGCTACTAGAAAATAATATATAAGCAAATAGAAAAGATGTTCTAGTTGATACCAATGGCATAACCAGAACCCTTTCAGGGCTAATGTCTCACTTTGTTTTTACAAAATTTGTGTAAGTTATTATATTATGGCCTGCTGTATTTTTCTATCAAGTTTGATTTGTCGACCATGTCAGCATATCTGCCCATGGATCCTCATCTTTCAATGCATTCTCCTGTTAGAATGTTTTTGAAAGGGGTGTTGCATACGAGATCCCCAAGGAAATTGGTGGTGCTTACTTGGGATCTTAATTTGTGTTAGGGAAACTAGCACTTTCTCCATTTGACTTACCTCATCTGGCTGACTTGATGTCCTTAACATTGAAAACTGTTTCACCGATTGCTCTGACCTCTGCCAGAAGAGTTTCTGCATTGCACGCTCTTGGGGGGGGGGGTCAATGGGATTTCCTTGAGAATTAATCCTTTCTTTATGCCAAATGGTATTTGAGTTTACGTTATGCTAAACTATCAATTTCTCTGTTTTCTTTCCTGAACCCAAATTATGAGAGAAAGGATACTCTGTACCTTGGCTGGCTACAGACAACTCAGATGCTATTTTGACAGAACAAAATCATTCAAATCTTCTTATCAATTGTTCATTTCTTGTGAAGATAAAATAAAGGGGCAGCCTCTGTCAAAATAGTTTATTTCCAAATGGCTGTGTCCCCACCATAACAAAACTATTGCAGACAGGATCAAGACTCACTTCACCTGGGCTTTGGCTTCTACTATGGATTTTTGGAAATGTTTGGATTCTAGAAGTATACAAGAAGTGCTGACTCTGTCCTCTGTACATACTTTTACAAAACACTACAAGCTTGATTCCTTCTCTAGGTCTAGATCAAGCTTTGCTAGGATCATTATCCAGGGGATTCTCGACCCTTTCCCTTCTAAATCCCAAATGTACTAATTTAGGGTAGTCTAACCATAAAGTTAAGGCTACTGCTCAACATGAAGAATATAGTACAGTTCTTTACGTAACTTACTGTAACAGTAGATGTTCAAATGATCACTGCTGTAGTAGCTGCTCTCTCCATCTTCCATATTTTATAATGCATTATTTTGCCAGGGTGTGGCCTTTCATGTCTTTTTACTCCTAGCTATGTCATCTTCAAGACTCAACCACCCTTTCTCAATTGACATGAAAGCTCTGAAGGGCTTGGTGCCCAAACTAGCGTTTTTTGATAGCCCAGATCATGCTGTCTATTGGTTTGGGCATGTGGAAGGTGCCTCTAAGCTTTGGGAGCTGGATGGCTGTTATATCTTTGGCAAGATATAATCCATATAGCTAAGGTTACCGCAACAGTGATCAATATGATGAACAAAAGTGATTATCTGAACATGTACTGCTATGGTAAGTTTACTTACACAGCTGTAATTTAGAATTCCTCAGAGCCGGTATAAGAAATAATGCTAACTATGATGTTTTTTTAAAGAAATATGAGAAGCAGGGTATATTATATTTGGAATAATACTGACAAGAAACAAGAGACACATATTCAATGTGTAGCATCTCACTGTGAGCAAAGGTGATACAAAGATTTTGTCAATGGTACTATAAAGTCTACAGAGACTTCCAGAGATATTTTCACAAAGGTGTTCACAAAGGTGCTGAGAGAACACCTACACTTCTCTCATTGCACTTACCTACAGATGTGCCTCACAATATCTTTGCCCAGGAATTGAACCAAGCTAGAAACAATGGAGGAACAAAATCCCCAAATCAGGGCAATGTTTTATATATTGCTTTAATTCAACCAAAACATTAATAGAACACGTTTAGCATCATCAAGCATTTTTTAAACAATATCAAGCATGAAATTCTAATGACTAGCATTACTGACTGACTATAATCTTCAGTGATTTACTGGAAAATCAAAAATGTCATGAAGGATGGAACAAAAATATGAAGCAGAATCAGGGACATTCTGTAATATCGGGGAGAGATGAGAACTATGCCTAGGGATGAATTATCTGGGTCATTATCAGCAAGACAGACCACTGATAAGCTTATGCGCACATCTCCAAACTTTTCCAGATATGGAATACCATTAAAGAAGCCAGCTCTTTGATGCAATAGTTCTTAAGCTGTACTAACTTTTAATACCTTAATCTGAAATGCAATAATGACTTTGTCTAATTTGATAACTTATCCTTTTGAATCATAAAAAAAATGCAGTTTGTGTCCCGAGTGTAAAAAGATATCATAAAGGAATATAATTTGCGCAGTATTGCTGAAATGGTAGACCTCATAACACTATTACTGCATCACAAAAGGTGATTCAATTTAATCGGTAACATTTCATTAAGCGTGTTCAGAATATGGGTGTATTATTCACATTGTTTGGTTTCTTAAGTACGATCACATATTCTGATAAATAAAAGTAACACAGTGGGGGGCACATCACCTGTTGTTCATTACTAACCTGAATATTACATTATGTGTTGTAATGGATGTGTTCTGAAATGTCTGGTTTAAAGATAATGGGCATAAAACTGTAGTAACTACTGTGTCAGGATGTATGGTAAGTATGCCACAAATTAGCTTTGCACACAGTGGCCTGCAGATACATGTTATAAAAGTAAGATACTGACATCACATTTGCTGTGGCACCTGGGAAGGGCTATCAGGGCAAGAAAATAGGGAGACGTCCAAGTGAAGATGGGAAAGAGATGCTAGCAGAGCTTACTTGTTTCAGGAAGTTTGAGTCACTCCCTACCATTGGTCAACACCTTGATGGGAAGTTGACAAACAAATAGGTAAGATGGCAGGAAGTGATACATAAAATACGATATATTCCCTTTCTGCAAGGCATCCACTGCATTGCCTGCACTCCTGTAAATCAATTGTCTTGACCTAGGGCATCATAAGGTAGTAAATAAATGTCTCACAGCAGGAAGAACAGATATATCTTGGTCAAACAGGGTAGTGCTGGAAAGCTGAGGCAAGGAATAGCACATTTGATTGTCAAATTTGCTGTCAAAGGAGGCAATATTGCTTTTCTGAATATTGTTCCTTATGTGAAAATGTTTTTAAGGATCTTGACAATGTAGAAGTATATAAAAAAGTTGATAGTATGCACTGTAATCAGCAAGTTAAGGAATTTAGTGACATTTTCATAAAGTCATAAGACAGTTTTTTTGACACATTCAAAGGAGCAATAATTTGATAGTTTGTTGGCAATATAGTATTATCAGAGTTTTTTGCCTTCCAAAGAACCACAAGAACATTGCAGATCCTCAAGGGAGACCTTTATTTCTTATTGGCATGGTTACCAAAAGAAGCTGGCAGAGTTAGTAATAAATACCTCATTAGATATGTTATTAAAGCAGAATCACATAATCAGGCTTCTGGCCTCTTTCATATTTAATATATCTATTAACATTGATTTTTAGTACTGAGTAGTTTCATTTTTGCTATATTGATGACTCAAGGTCATTGATGACCAAGGGATGACCTACCTTAATTTGTCAATGATATCTGCATAAAAGGCTCAGATTTGTCATTCATTTTTAGGTGTTTAATATGCTTTTCCCATGAATTGCTTGGGCACTGTCTTGACATGTATACAGTATCAGAAAGTCATTAGTGCATTACCTAAAACATGTAACGCCAGCAATATATTTTTTAATGGCCAGAGTGACAATTGTCACCCATAACATTTACTTGCCTCCCTCTCTTATGGTGAATCAGTGGGAAGAATTTCTAACATCATCCAAAAATATGATTAGTCTGGCTCTGTGACACAGAAAGAGATGTACCTGAACCTTAAAATAATTTGTACTGCAAAAAAGCTCAATATATTAGAAGGTACAAAACACCACTGAGTAAATTAAAAAAGAAACAAACTCAGAGGACTCACAGAAATGTGATTCATAGTAAAGATTCCAACCAATGACAGTAGTCAGAAGAGTGGATAATTCATATGAAATCAAGAGCTGGGAATGGGCTATCAATAGCCTTCCAGTGGGAGAGAAAGAAAAAGGCCCAGCAAGGCCCATCAAGAGGAACCAAGTGGACCTGGCTGAGTGGGTATACCAGGTTCAAGGTTAGTTTAAGGGTGTGCACACTTATGCAACCAGCTTATCATACGTTCTTTATTTTTTATATTTTTTCTTCTAACAGATTTGTTTGTTTTTCAATTTAATTGCAGAGGTTATAGGTCACATTAAAGGTGGGAAAAGTTTTCAAATAATTTATTGTGGTCTCATTTTTTATATCACAAAAACCTGACATTTTAACAGGAGTGTGTACACTTTTTATATCCACTGTAAGCAAATCCTAATTACCAAAAAAATGGGACTTATTTGTCATTAATTTTCTAGCTGCTTGACAGCTGTTTGATTTAATTTCTTCTCTGGTTCATGTTTGGTATTGGTATGCACCACCTCAGGTAGACATACAATTTGGCTTGCACTTTTAGATTAGCTCTGCCTATCTAGAGGGGTTGTTTTCCCATATTTACTATAGATTCCATCCCTCACCTAGGGGGTTAGCTCATTCCAAAGTAAGGAATGCCCATGGCTTCTCCACTAAGTATCCTTCTTTGGGTATCATAACTTGTAACACTTGTTTATTTTCTTTGATATTGTAACTTGTAATGGCTGGATTCACCCCTGGTGGTGAATATGGGCAGGTTTTGTGGACCTGGACTAGTATTACCCCCTTAGATAGTTAGTCTTCAGCTAGAGGATAACTATTGGATCCATTGCTTATGTTTGGATTGACTGAGAGCCTATTAGCATTGCTGAACATTAGTCCTTTCTCCTATAGACCACTGTTTGGGACACAAAGCACCTAACTAGTTAATTTTCTGTGGGTTTTTGTTGTCTAGCTACATCAGCCGGTACTTATCATGGCTGCTCCATTCATCCCTTCTCCAGTCTTGTTTCCTCAGACTAGCTAAATGGAGTCCCAGCGAATAGCTTTCCTTTAATTCATGTTACTTGTATCCATGCCCTTTTAGATGACTTCTTACTGAATATCCACCAGCTGCCTTAGTTCTCAGCAAAGTTTCTTTCTCATTGTATGGTAATGTGTTACTCTTGAAATTAGCCCTAGGGTCTAGCCTAGGGAGTAATAGTAGCCCAAGCTATTTTGTAGGTGTTCCACCCCATTGAACATATTTTCCATCATGGCCACATGTTCTTTAGTCAGTGCAGCCCAGAGCAACAGAGGTAGTATAGAATCCATAACTTTTGCTTCAATTGGCTCATAGCTTGTTGGCCCAGCTTACCATTGGTCAGTACTCCCACGGGCCACTGTCCTTGACAAATCTTATGATAAACCTATTTATTCTGAGTTCATCTAAGATATCAACATACCAGTTCAGTTACTCACAAGCCGATTCATCCAATCTAACAAAGTTTATATATTTTTGCCCATGGCTACAATCTCCATCTAATCAATTTCTACTTCCTCCACTGTCTTCTGTTTTTATCTCACTTTATACAGCTAAACAGTTGTTTGCACTATATTAGTCCTTGTCTGAGTACTAGATGAACTTCGTCCCATAAATGAGAACTTCCCAGAGGACAGGAACTCATTTAACTATATCTGTCCAAACCAACTGTACCCCACCTTTTAGGTCAAATGCAAACCAGCCCCAGATCTGCTTACAAAACATGACTCAGCATTTGTCTGTTTTTCTCTCCTTCATCTCCCTTTTAGGCCAACAGCTTTCTAGCCTATGTAACATTTTTTTAAATCAAAAGCAATAGATTTTCTTGGGAGCACAAAACAAATGTGCATATTTGTCAGCTATTTTCTTTGTTACACCTTTCTTAACAAATAGTTTTAATGTTAGTTCCTTCTTTGAGATGTGTTTTTTGCAAAATCTGAACGTGTTTCACCTACACATCTGATTCTCAATGCATCTGTTACCATGACCCCAGCGCCACCATCTACATATTTACCATGTTAAGCAAATGTATGTAGTCTGGTACCCCATTATGGAATGCTTTCATTTCTTCTTTTGTTTCTGTTACTAATCATTAAACTTTTCCAAGCATTAATAGGGACATGGAATTCATATTGCTGGCAGACTGATTATGTTTTTTTTAAAAGAATCCTATATAAGAGCTAACTGAAGCCACAAGTCATGCTCTATTCTTTCTACTTTCGGTACATTAGACAAAATAAGCAATTTTTTAATCCTCCAAATTATCATCAGCTATGAAATATAGCACTATCCTCTCAGTATACATAGATTTGTCCTATTTAGTAAGGTGAAAAACATTTAAGCAATTAATATCAGAGACATTTTTCCTGAATAGTGCAAGCTTTTATTTATTCTTTTCCCAGATTAACCTTAACAGCCTCAGTCATATTAATGTGTACAAAGTTTTCATGCACACAGTTCAACAAGTGTGGTACTTTGCTACTTAAGGACAGTGCACACAGTTTTCCCGATAAAAAAGATTTTAAATGTCTTCATGAAGATAAGAAACTTTAAGCACATCATTTAGAAAATAATACCATATTTTTGTTTACTTCATATGATTTGCCTTTTTTAAAATATGCTATTTGCAATTCCAGAATGCACTTAAATAATATTTCCTTTAACTCATGTTACATGTATCAACACCCTTTTGGGTGACTGACTGAGTATCTACTATCTGTTTATGTTGCATTAACATCTGAAATCATACAATTTATTTTTTTAGGAGTTTTATGAATGAAAAGCCACAATTATGTGAAAAGCACTCTTTATTCAGCTTTTGGGATTCATTCTTCCCACAAAACTCCATGGTAAAAGTCATGTTGCCATATAACCATTAATATACTTCAAGCCAGAAAGCTCAAGAAGCATTAGTTTTCCTCCTGAAATTTTATTCACGTAATACTAAAAAACATTTTGATCTGCAGGTGATCTTTAATGCCATGCAAAAATTTCATCTACTTTTTCTTTTTATTTTTATTTTTATTTTCAGAACTTGCAGGCCCATTTCCACATTGATTGTCACCTGTATGCTGTGTGACAATCCTCTAAAACTAAAAATAAAAATAAAAATAAAAAGTAATTTATGGTCATGGTAATATATTGCATATTTAAATAAATTAGAAACTTGCAATCATGAGCTCTGCTAAGTCTGTCCTAGGTGACTTGCTGCTTGGATAGAAAAATGCATTTATTAAAATTTACATTACTAGTACATATAAATTGTGAGATCCCTACAACCACTTGAGCCCGAGCTGTGTGAATTCCAGGAAAGCACATCCAGAGACTCAAATGGCTGCAGTCCTGTCTGACAAGGTGTTCATGTTTGAACTCAGTACATTTGCTTGTGTGTCAGGAGACAGATGCAAGCAAGTGCTCACCATGGACCAGGTAAATGGGGAACCAGGATGGTGCTTTTAGGTTTAGGGAGGTGGATGGGAGATGGAGGGCAAACTTTTGGGTTAGGAAGGGGGGGATTTTAGTTTTAGGGAGCAATAGAAACTTTAGGGAGTGCTTGTGGATAGGAGGGGCAAGGGGATTTTAAATTTATGCTGCGATCAAGACTTTAAGGTTAGGGAGGCAAAGGGGACTTTGGGTTTAGGGAATGATTGGAACTTTAGGCTTAGGAAGGGGAAGAATATTTTAGGTTTAGTGAGGGGTGGGTAACTTTAGGATTAGGAACTGGATAAGAGTTTTAGGATTAGAATTTGGGTACTGGTAGGGACAGTTATCATTAAGGGAGATGGATTAGTGGGAGTCAGATCACTTGCCAAAATGAGGGAGTAGCAGTGAAGATGTGTGTCTTAAGCACATGTAGTAGATACATTAATTGTGGGTGCATAAATAACATGGATCACAAGAATACATGGCCGTCTTCAGTAAGCATTATATGGATGAAAGAAGAGACTGGAATTTATTTCACTGCATACTTCTCAACCTCTTAGTGCAAGAAATCTGGACAGAGCTTGAGATAATGGGTGGAGAATGGCCCAAAAATAGGGACACATTTAAAAAAAATGACTAGAATAACAGGATCTGTGTTAGCATGCATTTTCTGAAGGATATGAAGTCCGACACTCAAATACATCATTATTTAGTGATTTTAATCCTTAGAGCATCTCACTGATTTGTCAGAAAATGAGGAACAGACCAAAAATATGAGGCAACAATATGGACAGTTGAGATGTATGTTCCACTGTCATAACAACTTTTTTCTCTAGCAGATTAGAATGTTTTATATATTCTTGCTTCAACCCAGAAAAATGCACAGCAACTCAGATTATATAAGTCAGAAACACATTAGTTCCTTCAACTTCAAACAGAAGATGAGCATTTTTCTTCTTTAAAGGAAGTAAAGGTAAAGCAAAATGAGGCAGGACTCCATAGCAACTAATTAGGAGCATGTGAGTCTTTAGGAATGTAATAGCAGAAAGCAGCTTAACATGCAAGGCCGGTAGTACAAAGTGTCAAGCCATATATTCATGTAAAGGGGAGAGGAAGGGGGGAGTAATAAAGTCAGAAATGGGGAAGGGCAAACAGAGGAACGCACAGAAGGCTGCATGAAGGGAAGATTGATGAGGGAACAAGAACATTTTCCATATATTTTTAAAAAAGGTGTAAGGAGAGAGAAAGAAGGAAAGAAAGAAAAAAGAATGGACAGAGGAAAAAGAAAGAAAGAGAATGTCTCAAGTGTAGGAATGAAGGAGGGTATATGGAAGGAAGCAAAGGCAGACAAAGAGACATGTAATGCAGATAGAAACTGACATGATAGGCATTAACACAAGGGGATCAAAAACATACAGATGCAGACTGACTGAAGGAGGGCAGTGGCTGATGGGGAGGAGTCGACATCAGAAAGGGTATGGGTAGTGACACATAATAAAGGGGAAATCCATTGTAGAAGGTTATAAGGGTATGAAATGTCAGCCTGACTGGCCCAATGGTTAGCCCACTTGGATGTCAGTCATCTACATAGCTGATGTCATAGGTAGGACCATGGACTGCAGTACATGCAGCTTTCTTAGCTACATAAGGAGACACTCTATGGTGTCAGTAAGTGTATAGATCCCAGCCATTCTTGGTCATTACCAGCCACTACACTTGCCACCAGGTGACTCAGGGTAACCGCTTTATACCAATCTCAGAGGAGGAGCATGCACCTTTTTCTTTAAGCATGGAGAGAGAGGGTTGGCTTGCACCACAACTAACTCTGTCAAAAGAGAATAGAGAGAGGAGAAACAAACATGAGTGCAATGTATATGATTTTATTTAAATATTACTATTCAGACAGCTATAAATTAAAATCTAGACAAAACCAAAAATAAGGGAGGGGGGCAAAAGCCAAAAATAGGGACAGGTTGTAAAAAGTGCTTGTATAAACTTATAAAGTTAATATAATAACATGTTTTGCATTTGCTTGGTTATGAATTATGAAACTCGTCTGTTATTATTTAGTGACATAAATCCTCAATGATTTGTCAGCAAACCACAAATTTTATGAGGTACAGATCAAAATTAAGAGACACAAACCTGGACATTTTGTGAGAATATGAACAGTTGAAAGGTACGCCTTTGCATCACACTGGTGAAGCAAGTCCTGGTAAGAACTCTGCATGTCACTTTGCCTGTGTCTGCACTCCTTGCCACAATGGGTAAGGTTAATGCCATCACTCATCACCCTGGCAAACTGGTGCCAGGGATCACTCGTATAGAATGAGCCATCATAATAGCAAAGCAGGCAATCTCTGTAGTCCCTGTGCAACATGTAGGGGAAGGATTTAATTGGTGGGTGCACCATGTGGAAATCCTACTGAAATCATTACTTGAATAGGCCACCTACACTCTGAAGATTTCATAAAGATGGAAAATGTTAGTCCTGTGCACATGACTACAAGTGATGGACACGTGACAGTCATCAATGGGCAGCATAGGTGAATGATGTAAAACATCAGTATGACAGGCAGTTGGACCTAGGAGATTCAATGTGTCTTTGCATGCGTACATTATGTACAAAACCTCTCAGAAAGGACACAGGCAAAATCAAGCGTGGTAGCTCTGAACATTCCTGATAAGACAGCTTATCTTATATGCTTTTACAGATGATCATGCTAGAACACATCATTAGCATAATCGCTGTTTTATGAGACAAGTTCAAGCATAGTTACTATAGTGCCAAAGACCACATTATAACATGCAAGTGAGGAATAGCAAAGCAGTGAATAACAGTTTTTACAGCCATATAAAAATACTGATAACAAATAAGAGAGCAGGTAATAGATCTCAAGACTGCAGTAAGCACACAAGAGAGCATGGATGCAATAGAAAGAAATACTTAGTAGTGGATGGTGAAAAGTAACAGCACAACAGCATGTTAATTCTCTGTCCTACAATGGGGGAGACTCACCTTGAAAGAGAATACAACAAAAGGCCATGCAAGGGCACTGCCCTACTTTGGGGGGTGGGGGCATTCTGACATGAACATGACCACCACAAGTGCAAGACAGGGACTGTGCTTCTGTGTGAGCAGCACAGTATCATCTGCATGCACACCGTACAGCTACAGCATGCTGCTCGGATATGAGTCCAGCTGTATATCCATGATACCATATGATGTGAGCATAATGATATATGGCAATGAGTAGTAGCACAAGCCTGCTGCATTTGTCACCTTGGCACAGGTTGTAAATGCTGACAGTGTTGCAGCAGACAGGTGTGTGCCCATCAGATAGAGGCAGGGTGGCAGTGCAGAGAAATTTGTGTGTGACCTATACAGGCATGCATACCCACACACAATGATACATTTGTGTAACCTGCATATGTGCACATCTTCATAAAGTACAAAGAGAATATTAAAGACTAGAAGAGCTTATCATCCAGAAGAAAGTGGTGCTGTTTATTTTATTTTACTTATTTTCTATCTCTTGATCATATGATTGTGCTGGTCTACTGACCCCTTTCAGCCTCAACCTTGACTCAAAAGAACAAGTTACATCAACAGAGATACAGTCTGTTAGTGTTCACAATGATCAAACTTCAATAGTAAGCTGGTATTGTGTGGAAAAACTTGGTGTACTGAAAGCTTTTTCTCCTGATGTAGTTTTGAAGCATAGTCATGTGAATGTCATAGTGTTATCCTGAGAGCTTCCCATGGAGTAGACTGTTCTTTTAATGGTACTTTCTCCTAAGAGGAGGGCAGTAATCATTACTGAGAATGTTGACTTGAAGGGATCCTAGTTGAAAACTAGTTTTTTCTGTGACAAGGAGCTACTTTAAATTTTGCATGAAGATAAAATGGTGGGTAAGGGAGTATCCTTATGTGGACACCCTGATGGTTTTATTGATGAACAGAAA
>NC_056744.1:668407645-668417645 GCF_019279795.1 Protopterus annectens
CTGTGGCCTTTTTTCAGCATGCGATAATGATGGAAAATAAGGGACCAAAGCAGAGAAAGGATAACTTCAGCCATGAGGAAAAATGCATCTTCTTGGCAAACTTTAGGACATATAGGAAACTTCTATTTGCTAAAGAGAGACCCAAAGAAGCTGAAAGGACCAAGGCCTGGAAACAAGCACTTCTTGATATTAATGCTGTGGGTGGCAGAAATTGAGCATTAGCACGGTGTAAGAACAGGGCAAGAAGTGTGACATGCTAGAAGCAAGGCCAGGCAGAATATGATTTCTTGTACCTCTGGGGGAAAGGGGGCTCTGACAATTATTCACTTAACACCAGATGAGGAATGCCTTCTCTCCATCTGTGGGGATGACTATGACACAGAAGATGATGTCACAGGAATAATCAGAGGTGGTGTGGACTCTTGTAGGTATTATCAGTGTCTGTAGCTGGAGCACTAGTCTACTCAGAAAGGCTGGTTCAAAAACATATATTTCTATAGAAAACTGAATGCTGGCAGGGAATGATGACATTAAACATCTGACAATTAATTAATTATAAGTGAATCTTGTACATAACCACAGAATGGTAGTGAAGGCAGTGTGCATGACAAGTGTCATTCTCAACCCTTTATAAACATACATTAACATGTGCTGTTTTAATATTAGTATTGTTTTCAAATCATTTTTACAGCATCAGTATAAGAAGCAAGCAGTTTCATTATGCCAATAAATTAGTCTGATATCAGCAGCAAAAGTGATGTTGGTGATAATGATGATGATGATAACATAGTGATAATGATGAACAAAACATAGTTACATTTATGAGGTAGCCTGAGAAAAGTGGCACACAGTCACCAGGTTTAATTGCAGGATCTCACACCCCATAACATGTTAGTAACACTGCAGGAAATTATGGTGTATCACAAAATTATGCACATGATGACAGTACACTGAGTCTTGTACAGGAGGAACAATGATGCACCTCAACACCAGTATTTCCAAAACTAGATTAACACTTTCAGAATGATGGCAGAAAGTCAGAGGTAAGAGTTTTCACAGACACAGCTTTACAAAGGAGAGCCAAGAGCAGAAATTTGTTACTTCTACCCCAGAAGACATATAAAACGTTGGCTGGCCAACAGGAAATGTGCCCAGACATTGTTATAGCTCACAGCACAGTCATATAGAGTCATTTAGAAGTGGCCAAAATCCTTCAGGTATGCATGAGGATTCCAGCAATACTTAGAAATTGCAGAGAGCAGGAATAATGCTATGGTCACACTGATGTGTATTATGGTGGCACACCAAGCATCAGTGGCCACCTCCATTCATACACTAGTTAGGACATAACAGAGTCAAGCTTAATTCAGTATTGTAATGACAAGAGGATGGGGTACTGTCAGGACACATGGTGGAGGGAAATCATATGATAATACCATTGTTTTTCAGCAAAGTACTGTAAGTAGTCTAGGTGAATAAGCACAGCATATTTCATCCTGGCCATAATCAGTGTTCATGTACAACTAACAAAACCTCCCATTTCTGATCACAATAATGGTTATGAAGCACTGTCAGATCATGATATTCAACCAGTTCACCTTATAATTCTTATGGTTTACTATCGTTTTGCCGATCGCACTTCATGCGATTTACAGTAGTGCGAAACTACCATTTAGTAGAATCGGAAAAATGAATGCCAAAATGTAAAAATTTACAACAGTGAATGCAATACAGCATTCGCTGTTGTGAATTTCTACATTTTGATGCAGATCGCACTTTAGTGGGGATCGGGAAATGTACCCTTTCCCTCACTATAGTGCAATCTCGGAGTTTGTATATCTAAGTAGCAGGGAGTGGGGGGGGCCTCACATGGAGGGTGTAGAGGGGCTCACCCCCCCTGCAAACACGTTCTTTGCTGTGTAACGCACAGTAATGCTGTTCCCAGAAGTGCAGTGAATGTTCAAATTATGTCGAATTCGAACATTCATCACTTTCGAGTTTGACATTTTTGTCGTTTGCTGTAGTGAATTTCATTTTTACATTTTGTAGAAATGATAATTCGCCTATAAGTGAACTCGACAAAATGATAGTAAAGCAGTTCTCATAGCAGCCACTTTTCAAAATCACTTGCATTATCATCTATCTTATCTGTAGGAGATGTACATGCCTCATTTGATCTTGAACTATTGAACTCTCCACAGATAGATCAAATCTTGGAAGACTCCTCCAGATCTAGTTTCTATTCATGAGGATCTGTCCTGATCCTGCTCAGCTTGTCTGCTACATAATTTTGCTCTGACGGAATGTAGGATGCTGATAGAGTGAGACTGTGCTGTGAATCTATATCTCAAGCTAACGTGGCTAGTCTGCAAAGGTAGTGTAACCTGGATCTCCCTTGCTTGTGGATGGACCATATCTCACTGTGGTACTGTCTGTAACCACTTAAAGAGGTCCTGGGGGCCAAAGATGGTTTAGAGAACTGAGTGCCTTGATCAGGGCAAACATCTCCTTGACTTTTATGTGCTTGGATCTGTCCTTGGTGTGTCATACCCCCTGCACTTTTAACCCACCTGTAAATGCTCCCCAAGCAAAGTCTGAAACATCTGTGTTGACTGACTGCTTTGCAGTAAGGAGGGAGAAGGGGAAACCTGGATTTAAGGATATCTGTAATTTCCACCAAGTAATTTCTTTTTTGACAAACTCCAGCACTGAGATCTGAAAAGATGAAGGGTGTTGATACTGAGACCAAAGAGATTTATGATATCACTGTATCTTTCTTATATGGAGTCTTTTGTTGGGCTATCATGAGAATCATAGATGTCATAAGTCCCAAAATCCTGAGGTATTCCCTTGCATTGACCAAAGTCTGAGTGGTAAACCTTAGAAATAGCTCTAAATAAAGAACTATTTTGCCTGTGGAATAAAAGCTTTTTGAACTGAGGTCTCTAGTTGACATCCCAGGAATACCATCCTATATGAGAGAGTGAAGAAAGACTTTTGAATGTTCTCTTGGAACCCCAGTTTGTGCAAGAGATTTCTTACCCAAGAAAGACAGAGATTCCTCATATTTTGAAAAGGAATCTGAAAAGATAAGTAAGTCATCTAAATATGGAAAAATGTGGATACCCTGAAGCCTGCAATGAGCTATAATTGGAACTAGACACTTTGTGGACACTTTTGGGGCAGTAGATAGGCCAAAGGCTAACTCAGACAACTAATAACGTGATCCAGACACACAAAATCTTAAGAAACACTGAAGTCTGGATGAATACGAATGTGATGATAAGCATCATTTACGTCAAGTGCTACCAGGAAAGTTTAAAGAGGAAGAAGAGTCAACAGGCTGTAAAGTAACATCATTCTGAATTTGGGCACTATCACAAACAGGTTTAGGAAAGAAAGATCCAGAAATGGTCTCCAAGCATTTGCTTTCTTTGGGGTTAGGAACATCCTTGAATAAAATCCTTTCCCCTCCTGGGAAGGAGGAACTGGTTCTATTACTCCTTGGGACAGCATGTAATGAAGAACAAGAATAAACAAAACAGTCTGATCTGCAGATTGATAAATTTCTTCCCATTGCTATCTGTAACCCTGATGAATGATTTTCAGAACCCATTTGTCTGAAACAATGTGTTACCAAAGAAAAAATGGAGATTCAGACTTTTTGAAAGAGAATAGTAGGCAGGGTTGGAGGGAGTCACAAGGTCTCTTGAATAGTCACTCATAGTTGTTGGAGTATCCTTGGTTTTGGGAAGTTTGAGATTTCTTTTTGGAAACTCCTTGCCACTTCTTCTTAAATGTCTGCTTACCTGAATTCTGTTGAGACCATTTATTCTGTTTTTTACAAAATTGGGTGAGGAGAAAAAAAATCCTTTGACCAATTTGGAAAAGGGGGGCTGAAAAATCTTAGAGATTCTCTGGATCATCTTGCCCCTTTCATCACACTTTTTGATAACCTCTGAAGCAGAGGGACCAAACATTAAATTTTTATCGAATGGATTTTTAAAATCTCATTTTTAACACTACCTGATAGGTTTTGAGAATGTAGTCAATCAAACCTCCTTAAAACTCTGTGCAATGGAAGAAATTAAATTATTTAAAGCAGATTTTTCTTTACAAGAAGAAACTGTAGCTAAAACACTCCTCATAATTTTACAATATGTCAACATACACTTTAACATATGAGCCTGACATTTTAAAAGTCTGAAATTCAAAGTTGCAGACATCTACAGTTTTTACCCATACCTTTCAATAATTTTCCCATCTTTATTAGAAAGAATAGGATTGAAAGTGCTTTGCAATAGAGACGTCAACTTAGTCTATAGCTGTTTGGTCAGGTTTGGGAATAGTATATAAAAAATTAAAAGAATGAGGAACTTTATACATTCTATCTGCCATTTTAGGGACATCTGACTGACTGACTATTAGGAAAATTGCAAACAGTAAGATGCACATTCTGTAAAACAGACAAGACAGGGGGAATGGGTGTAGGTTCTGGAAGATCCATCTGTAACAACTTATAGTACTTTCTGAGGGACTGATAAACCTCAGTGTTCTCCCACTGAAAACACTAGGGCATTCTAGCAATACTCTTACAGAATGAGACTCTCAGACAGAGAGAATCAGAAAGTTAGCTCTCCTCTGAGTCTGAATCAGAAATCTGAGGATAAAACCCTGAATCCAGTCCTGCATCTTCCTGTTCAAATTCAGAATCTTGAATTTCTTCAGGAAAGGAGGCATCTCTCTTTCTTTTACTGGAAACTACTGTACAAGAAAGGTCAATTGCCTGAATCAAAACCTAAGCCAGTCATAGAAAATTACTCCTATCCCTGGAAATTTGAGGAGGAGTAGATACATGCTTGTTTTTCTGTTTTTCTTTTTGACAGGAAAAATGGGGCCAACCGAATTACTAATGGCAGCCGCTGCTTCCCCATGGATGAACACAGCATTCTGACCCATGGACATGGCCATGCCCTGGTCCATAGTGGTTGGAGGTGTTACACCAGAGGGATCCGGGGTAAAAGATGAGTGGTCTGAGGTAAAACAAATGGTCACAGCAGAGTCACTAACCTGCAGCTGAGGCAAATTTCTACTCTGCTGTGGTGGCAAATGCTGTTTGCTTAAGTTTTTCTTTTTGTGTCTGGAAGAAAGACCGACCATGGGACTGACAATCTGTTCCATGTTCAAAACAAAAATGGTGCCTTTAGCCTGGAGAAAACAAGCAGCAATACAATAAAAACTACCATTCCACAAAAGTCACTTTTTCTGACAGAAAAAACACAGTAAAAAGCCCTTTCAAATACTATGGCAGCACCACAATGGAAAAATAAATATAATTTCTCCACAGAAAATAAATAAATATATCTGTTAGTTAACATTACTTTTAAACTTGACAGAAGTGAAGGCTCCATTTAAAAGTATGTTACAGTCTTGAGACAACACAAAGTTCCTAGCTTTAAAATAACTTTCCTGAAAAGGAAAGTAATAAAGCATCAGTTAAAAATAAGAAAATTGAAGGTTTTTTTTCCCCAAAAGAAACTTATTTGTCTAAATTAGATTAGATAAGGAAAGCGGAAGATGACCATCAATCCTTGAAGGCCTCAGAGGAGTGTACTTTTCGGTGGCAGCAAAGCTCTAAAGGGTTTCATGCCCAAACTTGTCCTTTAGTCAGCTCAGCTTGAGCCGCTTGACAGTTTGGGCCTGTGGAAGGTGCGCTGAAGCTTTGTGAGCTGGCTGGCTGTTATATCCTTGACAGGATATAACCCATATAGCTAAAGCTACTGCAGCAGTGATCAATATGATGAACATTCAAGTTTGTAAGCATGCCTTCTTACTACAGTTTAAGTTCTTCCAAACCTTCTTCCCGCCTAGTTCTCATGATGTAATCATCCTTGCTGTTATTATTACTGTGTTTTTCTCCACAAACTAGTAGCAACCTACCAAACAGATCTTCTAACTTCCTAGATTCTACCTATAGTTCTGCTTATGTCAAAACTTTATGAATAGCATATCTAATTGCGTACATGGTTTATTGTACCTCTTCAATCTATAATTATTGGAAATTTTCATATTATTGTCCTATGTTGTTTGTAAATGTATTTACATTTACTGACATTTTGCGGTCATTTACATATTTTCTGTGTGGAGCTTTTCTCCCTGGGCCTCCACTAAAAATAGGCCTCTGGTCCAGTTGGACACTCCCAGTAAACCAATGTAAAATAAATAAATAAATAAACACATGATGCAATATTTTCAAGCATTTTCTAAATCACCCCCACCCACTATCAATGGGTCAACCAGCAGGAAAAAGAGCATATTTATGAATCTTAGATAAACAATAAAAAGAAGATGAAAAAGTACTACTGCTGCTATAAGCCCATGTGGCAGAGCATGATATGGACTGCAAATATCTTACTGCATGTCTCCTATGCATACTACAGAGCATCATCCAATATGTCACATCAATGAAGGTAGGCCTTTATCTCTCTGGACAAACATTTAATGATGTTATGAGTCTGTGTCATTGCAGTATTATAGCCATCTAAAGCATGTTCTGTGAGCTACAGATGGAGGCATCAGCCACAGTTCCAAGACATGTCTGGCATCACCAGCCAAACCTAACTATGGACACCATTATGACTGCCATCCTGACTTTGTTCTTATGCCTTTTGGATTAGCAGATTGAGGACCATATAGGTGGCAATATGTGCATCTTCTGACTAGATGACTCTGGGGAAAGTCACCCTGCTTGAACCCCTTAAGTCACACATGCACTAGATGTGGGAATCATGAGCACTGTCTGGATGGTGCACTGACAGATTGTATATCAAACCTTGAGATTTGTACACCACTCGGCAGTTGATGGAGTGGAAGCCCTTATGGTTGATGTACTGGACATCATCTGGAGCAATTGAGGCCTTGACAGCAATGTTGATGCTGCCAATAGCTCCCAAGGATGTCAAGGAAATGAGTTACATCACAGAATGCTAACTTAATGGCAGTTATGTTCTCTGCTGTGTCTGGAAATCAGATATGCTGTTGCACATGCTACAGTATCACATCAAAAATATGAATATAGAATTTGCATGTCTGGTGCTTGTGAGACTGCTAAAGTGGACCATTTTTGGATGATATACTGCCCCTAGCATGAACAGTTAATGCTTCACATACTTTTGTGTCCAATGAAATATGCATCATATGTATTGCACTTGCTTGCATATCAGGCCAGCTCATGTTTAGTAATTCTTATTTGGTATCGCTGTCCACATGCTAGAGGTCATCAATTGCCAAATAGTGAGGATGACATGTTATCCATTCACAGACCTATCTGCAATGTGGAGAGTGATGACATGCAACATCATGCACACTGACTTCATAGGAGATCACTAACACCATTCTGTTCTATTAATGCTGGCACTGCTCCTAGCAGCATTTTGTGAGTGATGTTCTTGTACATCAGAATATTCTGATGTTCAGAGTAGCTAAATGACACAGCTCATCACACATGTTTCATAGGATTATAAATCACTCTGCCATGTTTGATTTTATCATTGCATTCATGATACCGCTCATTTACATATTACCATCATGCACATGCCATTAAGAAGCCATTAATATACAATGCTATTTTTCTAGTAGAGAAATCATGCTAAATTAAGTGTTTTTCATTACCATATTATACCTTCAAAGTTATTTTTTGTACATTATTTTCGTAGACATAAAATGGTATTGTTAAACTTAAACAAAAGTTCAGCAAGTAAGCTTTTCTATTGCCCCCTGAAATATATGCTGTTAGATATTTATCTTTGAGCTTTAATGGGGTTTCTTTCAAGGAAGCTGGATAGCTTTTTGAATTGCTATGTACCAAAATATACCCTTAAGCAATGTACAGAGGGGGAAAAGGCAACCCAGGAAATAACTTAAAACATCTTTAGTCAAAAAAGTGATGTAAAAGAACTTTCTTCATAAATGCAAATCATATTCAAAAGCAACCTTTCATGCTAAATAAGCAGGTTATCCAGTGCAGATTTTTTTGTGGAAATTTCTTATATAAACATGCCTTTGTTCCTGGGGATTGTTATTGTCCTGGGCTCAGACTTACTTGCTTGTGAATCCATATTTTTTTTTCATTTTTGAAATACAACAATCGTTCAACAAAATATAACTTAGTATTATAAAACTGTGGTAAACATGCCAAGGATTTTTTTTATTTAAATTCTAGCAAAGCATGTTCCTTCAGTAAGTATGCCAATGTAACCAGAGAAACAAATTGCTGGTTTCACTATCTAAACCTCTTCTCAGAGAGAAAAAAACGATACTTTATATTTCAATAAACTGCAAGTTAAACCATGGTAAATACCACCAACTGCCCAGATTTTTCAAAGAGATTTGACTTATATTCTGGAGGTACATTGTATTTCTCACTTTGAACAAAAGTTATATGCACACCCTTAATGGATGTGGAGTATAATATGCCTTGACAGATTATCATTCAGATGTCTGTCAAGCCCCCTTTTTACTAACTATGTGAAAGAAACTATAGCTTAAGTCACACTTTGGTAGGCCTTATTATAATACTCACATAAATAAACATGGACCCTGGTTAAACATTATGCCTCACAATGTCATTTTTGTATTCGACATTTACCTGCTGCTTCGATTTGAAGTAGAATATAGACAATATTACCAAGGTTGGCTGAAAGATCGTTTGTGGTAGCTTCTTTCCAGTGACAGTAAAAGTTGCTTTTGTAGGTAAATAAATATTATATAGTTACTTCTGATACTATGACAACTGAGTACAGATATATTATGGACATGAATTTCATTCCTTAGTCTGAAGAAAACTCTTATAGTATCCAGATCATACAGAAACCAAACAAAATTCAGTTTGCCACTTGGCACATTCTAACATCTATGTAGGCCTAGGAGTTCCTGCTTGTTACGGGCTATAGACAGTTTGAACATTTTTAGTAAAATGTTTTGGGCAACATATCTTGCTATTCTATTTGAAGCTGTACTTATTTTTTTGCTTTTAAGTGTGAAAGAAATGGAACAGCTAATCCTATAATAAGATGAAATATGTACAAATTTGTTGTGACCCAAATCTAATGAGCATTTTCTGGCTGTCATTTTCTAATGGATGAAAAACCACAATTGCTATGCTGTAGTGTTATAATAATATAATGATAATTCTGAAAACCAAAACGGGCTGTGCCATTCCTTTCATGAAATACCACAAATAGTTTTATCTTCTTTAACACAGAGACTGCTTTACTGGAAGAAGTCGATTCTCATAGGCCATTTGTCCTCTGACTGTGAAACAGTCAGATATACTGCTTATTCATAAAGTTGTGCTGATTACATTTAATGAAAAATATTGTGACATTAGCAAGCTGTTTCCCTCTACCAAGAAGAAACATTTTTGATGTCATATGCCTTAAATGTTTTACTGCAGAAAAATGAAAAAATGTTGTTCATTGTGATGCATTCAGCTGGTTTCTTCATACAGACAGACAGGCATACACATACACATACAAGCACACATATATAGACAGACATGAGTGCACGCAAGTACGCAAGTATACATACGGACACGTGCACATAAAGACATGCACACACACACACACACACACACACACACACACACACACACACACACACACACACACATGCACACACACACAAACCCACACACACACCACCCTTTAATAATTTAAGTGACATTTCTCACCAGCTGCTTTGACAGAATTCTTGTCAGCTTTCACAGAGAGGATATCTTGCCCCCATCGCTAGCTTTTGCTTGCAAGCATCTCAGTTAATTGAAAGAACAACAAAACCCTGCCTGTTCTAATAATGCAGTCTACTTGTCACACATAAACACATATAAATGTCAATCCCATCCATAATAGTTTAACTGAGATCAAATGTTAATGTTTTTTCAAAGACAAGCTTGCCCCAATTACCATTAAAAAGGTACCCCTCAGATGCTTGACTGTGTTCA